>NW_026652278.1:117426717-117521890 GCF_009828535.3 Hylobates moloch
ACTGTTGTGGGGTGGGGGGAGGGGGGAGGGACAGCATTAGGAGATATACCTAATGCTAAATGACGAGTTAATGGGTGCAGCACACCAATATGGCACATGGATACATATGTAACAAACCTGCACATTGTGCACATGTAACCTAAAACTTAAAGTATAATAATAAAAAAAAAAACCTTGTAACCCAGAAAAAAAAAAAAAGAAAATTTGAATGAAGACTGAAAGTTTTTTGCTTTTGTTTTTGATAGCATTAAAGGTAGTGAAGGTATATTTATATGTTCTTTTAGTCTGTAGGAAAGGAGGCCATATAAAAGGAGAGACTAATGCAAAAGAAAGAGTAAGGGGATAATTGATGGGAAAAGCTCTTGAAGTAAAACCACAAGAAATGAGATCCCCACTACAGGTGTTGCAATTAGTCTGGCAAGGAAGGAGAATTTCTCCTTTCCTGGAGTCCAAAGAATGTGGTAAAAATGGATAAAATATCAATAATTTTCAGTTATAATATGTGGTGGGCTGAAATATATGCCTCTCCCTCCAAAGGATATCCTATTTCTAATCCTTGGAACTTGTGAATGTTTACTTCTATGTCAATAATAACGACAAAGCTAAACCTTGGCATATGTGATTAAATTAAGGATCTTAAGATGAGGAGATTGTTCTGTATTATCTGGCCGAGCCTTAAAAGGAATTACTTGTATCCTTATAAGAGGGAGACAGAGAGATTTTACTACACACAAAGGGGTAGGTGATGTGAAAACAAAACAAAACAAACAGACATTTGAAGATTCTGGCCTTGAAGATTAGATGGAAGGCACAAGGCAAAGAATGTTGACAGCCACCAGAAGATGAAAAAGGCAAGAAAAGGATATTTCCCCAGAGCCTCGGTAGTGAGTGTGGCCTGCCAACACCTTCATTTTGGTCCTCTGTGCTTCAGTATTGTGGGAGGATACATTTCTGTTGTTTTAAAACATAAATTTTATGGTACTTTGTTACAGCAGCCACAGCAAACTGATACAGAGTGGATTAGAATTCTATAAACCATCACACTTTGGCATTATAGTTTTGGAAATCCCCTAGGTAGAGTCCTGTATAGTTTTTATTAAGAAACGTACAGATAGAGTCTTCGTGTTTAGTCAAGAATGAAGTAATGGCACATTAGTTTACTTGGGCTACTATAACTAAATGCCACAGACTGACTGGCTTAAACAACAGAAATTTATTTCTCACAGTTCTGCAGGTGCAAAAGTCCAAGATTAAGGTGCTGGCTAATTTGGTTTCTGGTGAAGGCTCTCTTTCTAACTTGCAGATGGCTGCCTTCTCACACGTCCTCACTTAGTAGAGAGAGGGCTTTGTTTTATCCTCCTCTTCTTATAAGGCCACAAGTCCTATTGAATTAGGGACCCATCCTTATGACCTTATTTAATCTCTATCACCTCCTCATAGGCCTTCTCTCCAAATACAATCTCGCCAAGGATTAGGGGTCCAATATATGAATTTTGGAAGGAACACAATTTAGTTCCTAGCAGGCATCCAAGATAAAGCCCTGTTTTGGAATCAGAAAGCACTGGGATTATAAAATGGAAATGTATATAATACATATTTTATAGTATTATTGAGAAGATAAAAAATACATGTACATTAATTCCAGAAATATATTAGTAAGAATAACTAAGCAATTGGCTCTCTCTATCCATGGCTTCCACTTCTGTAGATTTAACCAACCATAGATCAGAAATATTAGAAAAAAATTGCATCTGTACTGCCCATGTACAAGCTTTTTTCTTGTCATCATTTCCTAACAATATAATACCTACAGACATAGCATTTATATTGTATTAGGTATTACAAATAATCTAGAGATTATTTAAAGCATACAGAAGAATCTACATAAACTATATGCAAATGTTATGCAATTTTATGTCAATTTAAATTTATTATTTTTGTATTCGTGGGAGATCCTGGAACATATCCCCCATGAATAATGAGAAATAATTGTATGTGCCTCTGTGTATGTAAGGGTGTGCATGGAAGTGGGGGTGGAGTGCATATAGCCTATACTCAGTGTACAGAAGATCATGGTTGATTTTGGTCTTTGGAATCAAATTCCATATTTTCAGTGTCTAAGAACACTACTTTTTTTTAACTTTAGACAAGTTATTTAACTTCTCTATACCTCAGTTTTAGTCTTTGAGAAGAGGTGATAATTACAGAATCTATTTTATGGAATTGTTTTGTTTGATTAATCAATCTATAACTATAAAACATAAACTGCCTACAGCCTTGTATGAATATTGTCTATGCAATATTCTACTGTAGTTGAACAAAGGCATAAATATTGGTTAATTTTTATGAAGATTCCCTTTGTCCATTTTATATATTTTTTTACTTGAATGATTTATTATCTCTATATTAATTATATTTGTTGTGGCTCATGCACCAGTTTATAGATCTAGCCCAAGCCTGAGAATATAGAAAGAGTGTTATTATCTATATGAGCTGAATAAAGCAATTACTACAGCCAATGTGGAAAGTTAATTAATTAAATAACCACTAGGTATGCTATAAAATGATCTTCATCAATATGTAACTTTACAGCTTGTGAGTTGAAAGGTAAGAAACCAATGCCAAGTTTAGGTTTTTTTGTGGTTAATTTTTCAAAAACTGGGAGTATTGGAGCATTAAATTCTAAATTACTCACTTTGCTAAGGATAATTGCTCTTATTTTTTATCTTCAATCAACCTCACAGTGATTGAATGATTAGGAAATACTTAAAGAACATGTGGCTTTTCTTATATTTTCCCCTTAAATACCCAGTTCATTAGAAGATTTCATTTGAAATGAATGTCAACAAATGGCTATATTGTGATCATTTTATCAAAAGTGTTAGCACATAATTTAAAATATGCATGCTACATCTGGAATGTGTATATTTTTTTCTTAATGAAAACAATGAAACTTCAGAGATGTTGAAAGACAGCTGTAAGTTTGTTAAAAAAAAAAAATCTGCAGGCTGGGTGCAGTGGCTCATGCCTCTAATCCCAGAACTTTGGGAGGCCGAAGCGGGTGGATCATCTGAGGTTGGGAGTTCAAGACCAGCCTGACCAACATGGAGAAACCCCATCTCTACTAAAAAAAAATACAAAAAAAAAAAAATCAGTCCGGCATGGTGGCGCATGCCTGTAATCCCAGCTACTCCAGAGACTGAGGCAGGAGAATCATTTGAACCCGGGAGGCGGAGGTTGCAGTGAGCCGAGATGGTGCCTTTGTACTCCAGCCTGAGCAACAAAAGCGAAACTCCATCTCAAGAAAATAAAAATAAAATAACAAAAATAAAATAATAAATCTGCAAAAATTTAAGCTAAAGTTTTGATATTTCCCGGCTTACACTGATCAGATTTATTCTTTTGGAACACTTGGTTTCGTTGGAGGAAGAGAATTAAAGTTAGCAACAAACTCAGAGAAAATTATATAAATCAAACAGTAAACTTAAACCTCTCATTTTTGGAGGAGATCAGGAATTACAGAAAAAAGTAATACTAAAAAGAGGTGTGAAAGGAAGCTGGGTTTGAGGTTTTGATAATAACACAGATATAAATAAATGAATAGAAGAGGGACTTCAGCAAAATGGTGGAATAAAAAGTTTTAGACTTTGTTTTCCCACAGAGACCCTTACTACTAAACAACATAAAGTCTAAAAAGCCTTTATGAAAACTCCAGAAACTTGTTAAGAAGTCACAGTACTTCAGACAAAGTCAAGAACAGCCACATTGCCAAGAAGAGCTGCATTAAAATGTGTAAGAAAAGCCATTTCATTTCACAAATTGTAGCTCGTTTCCCAAGCCAGCACATGCTGGCCTGATTAGGAGAAAACTCTCAACTAGAAGCTTTTCCTTGGGAGAAAGAGAGAGAAGAGTGAAATATATGTCCAATGGTTCAGCTTTTGATTGAACTTTTTAAGAGTCTGGTTTCTGTCTTTCCTGACTTGAAGTGCTAACTAGGAAACAGCGTACTTTAGATACCTAGGAATGTCTGAGAACAAAGGAGAGCTAGGAGGGTTGTTGCAGCACCAGAAAACCTGTGGTACTGTAGACAGACACCAGAGAGAGCATGAGAGTATGGGCTATTTAAAAAGAAGCTGGCCTAGGAGATGGAGTTTGCAGTGAGTGGAGATTGCACCATTGCACTCCAGCCTGGGCAACAACAGTGAGACTCCATTTCAAAAAAAAAAAAAGAAACAGGCAAACCTTTATAAATAGGAAATTACATGTACAAACAAAAAGAAGATACATTCCCAGAAAATGTTCGAGAGGCCTTGAGAATCTGCAGCTGGGCTGATTGATGTAGGTCTTCCCCTGTATAAAGACAGTTCTTAAAGATTGGAAGAAGTGGCTGCTTTTTCAAGTGCACAAATCCCAGAAAAAAAAAAAAAAGTATATGAAGATATAGAAAAAAAAGTCCAATAACGGCAGACATAAATCTCCATACATGACCCTAAAAATGAAGTTCTATTAATTCCCTGAAAAAGAATTCAAAATAATTGTGTTAGAGAAACTCAGTGAGCTACAAAAGAACACAGAAAAATAACTAAAACAAGGAAAAAGATGCATGAACAAAATGGGAATATCAACAAAGAGATGAAAAGTATAAAAAAGAACCAAATAGAAATTCTGGGTTAAAATTTCACTAGCAGGGTTCAACAGAAGACTTGATCAAACAGAAAAATCAATCAGGGAACTTGAAGACAGGTAATTTGCAATTATTAAATCAGAGAAACAAAGACAAAAAGTCATGAAGAAAAGTGAAGAAAGCTGGGGGACTTATGGAACAACATCAAGTGTAAAACATACGTATTATGGGAGTCTCAGAATGAGAAGAGAAAAGAAAGGGTCAGAGAGCTTATTTGAAAAGGTAATGGCTGAAAACTTTCAAAATCTCAAGAAGGAAAAAACGTCCAAACTCAGGAAGCTCAAAGGACTCCAGTAGAATGAACCCAAAGAGGCACATACCAAGACATATTATAATTGGACTGTCAGAACTCAAAAACAGAGGATCTTGAAAGATGCAAGATAAAAGCAACTTTTCATATGCAAGGAATCTCTCATTAGATTATCAGCAGATTTCTCAGCAGAAACATTGTAGAGCAGAAGTAAGTGGATGTTATATTCAAAGTACTGAAAGGAAAAATTACCTGTCAACTAAGAATACTACAGCGAGCATAACTATTCTTCAAAAATGGAAGAGGAATAAAGACCCAAAAATGAAAGAGGAATGAAAACTTTTCTAAATAAACTAAACCTGATAGAGTTCATTGGCACTAGACTTACATTAGAAGAAATGGCAAAGGAAGTATTTCAAGGTGTAGTGAAAGGATGTTAGCGAGCAACCCAAAAGTATTTGAACACAGAAAGCTCTCTGGTAAGTTAAATACATAAACAAATACAGAATCCTGTAATACTATAATTGTGATGCATAAATCACTTTTAATTTGGGGACAGAATTTAAAAGACAAAAGAATAAAAACTATAACTGTAAAACTAGTTTAATAGACATCAAATCTAAATAGAGTTTTTCTACGTAATAGAAATTAAGTTGTTATCAGCTTAAAATAGATTGTTATATGTATTAGATTTTCTATAATCTTCATGGCAAACATGAAGAAAATACCTATAGATGATACACAAAAGAAAATGAGAAAGAAATCACTGCACATTACTATCAAAAATTCAATAATAGGCAAAGGAAAACAACAAAAGGAAAAAAAGATGGACAAACTACAAGACATAAAATAGACAATTAACAACATAGCAATAGTAAGTCCTTCCATATCAGTAATTACTTTAAATGTCAATTATACTCCCCAATCAAAAGACACAGAGTCAGTGGCTGAATGAACATAAAAACAAGATACAACTATATGCTTTCTACAAAAGACTAACTTTGGATATTAAGGAAACACATAGATTGAACAGGAAGGCATGCACCTTAAGGATATTATGCTTACTGAAATAAACCATTCACAAAAAGACAAATGCTTCATGATTCAACTTATATGAGGTATCTAAAGCAGTCAAACTCTTAGAACATAATAGAACAGTGGCTGCTATGGGGTTGAAGGGGAGAGGAAAAAGGAATTTATTAAATAGGGAGTTTCACAAGATGAAAAAGTTCTAGAGATCTGTTACACAATAATTTGCATATAGTGAACACTACTGTACACTTAAAACGATTAAGATGGTAAATTTTATATTATATATGTTTTATCACAATAAAAAAAAAGAAATCCACTTAGGCCAAGAGGGGTAACACCAAAACCATCTGTCAAGAAACATTTGTTTAGCACTTCTTTCAGATGTGACAGCCTGAGCAGTTACCACGGGATTTTCTTAGAGTTGTTTTGAGCTCCCTTGGAGAAATGAACATAACCATAAGAAAAGATAATAATATACATAAAGCAGTAGAGAGTAAGTGCCAAGTGAACAATTCAGATCATGAGGACAGACACTGAGTTGCATCTGAGGGTTCCAATCAAGATTCTGGGCTCAGATGTTAGATTTAGATTTAAATTCTGGTCTTTCTACTTATCATCTATAAAATATAGGGCAAGTTTATATTAGTCTTATTTTCTAAAAAAAAAAAAAAGGAGCAACAAAACCTACTTCACAGGATTGTTGTGTGGAATAAATGAAATGCTTATGTAAAATGTCTAGCATGGAATAAAACTTCAGAATGCTTAATATTCAGGACATTCTTATAAATTAAAAAAAAGAAGGAAATGAGAGAAAATACCCCATAAGATGGAGTCATTATAAACATTGCAGTTTACTAATTGCAGTAAAAGAGGAAAAGCACACAGTTCAGTCTCCTAAGCTACTGGGCCTCCCACTGCCAGAAGGAGATGGAGAAGTTGTCTAAGAAGGAAAATTGGGTTGCCAGAGCCCCACAGGAAGCCTTAACAGTGCGGGTGGGTTGGAGATTAATACAAAGGGACTGCTTTAACTAAAACCACTGCCTTTTCAAATATCCTGATAAAAGGAAGACTAAACAAAAGACTTGCAAGCTTCAGAGATCTTATGATTAAGAGCAAAGAATAAAAGTGCCAGAAACATATGCCCTTTATTCCTCAGCACTAAAGTTATATTGAAGATACGATTTGTTAAATACCTGTGAAATATCATAAAATAAAGTAAGCTTTAGCATTCATTGTGAAGAGTAGCAAGTCACTTAGGCTTAATTCTCCTAAAGGAAGAAAGCAAATAAAACAGTGCATAATGATATCCCACCAAAACTAAGCCCTTAATTTGTCCACTTCTTTGGTTGGAAGATGAAAAAAAGGAAAAGGGCTGGGAAGGGTGCTTGGTTTTAATACACCACTCTGCCAAATGCAAATGCAAATCATTTCTAAAGAATAAGATTATGGGGGGCATGAAAATCCCAGCTCCTGGCTGAAAATGAAAATGCTAATGTCTCTAGCTTTGAAAAATATGACTTCCTTCTCTAATTTCCCACTTCATCCTATAACCAGTGCTCTTTCTTAATGTGTCATCTTTTCCAAGCAAAAGAAAGCCTAAGAAGTATGTGAGCATGTTTTTGGCTCCACATATGTGTGGTGGTTGATTGAAAAGATACACACTGCTTAGTACTTTTCTCTTTTTTATCATATTATTTATCTAAGTTTATGGTTAAAAGTTAATGCCCAAGTTTGGTCCTTGCAAGATAAAAGAATCAGAAATTCAGTTTTAAGGATTTTTCACTTATACAGAGGTTTTATGTTGTGAGTAGCAACTGGTTATCCTTAGAATGTAAATTTTATGTGTGTGTGTACATATATATATATACACACACACACATACACAGAGGCTAGTATTCATTCAATAAAAAATATTTCCTGATCACCTAGGTGTCACGCACCCACCTGGGTTTGACACTTATTGTAATGCATGCAAGTTTCTTGGTCTCACAGATTCTATATTCTGAAGACAGAGAAGCAATAAACAAGTAAGTTAATTGAAAAAATAGACATTACGATTAATGTTATGGAGGCAATAGCATGTTGTGGTGGGAAAATAAGGAACAAGTTTGGGAGTAGCTACTTAAATAAGGTAATTAAAGAACACCCTTCAGAAGAACTGATATTTCTACTGGGACTTGAGGACAGACACCGAGAATCAAGCATGAGAGGAGCTTGGATAAGGCTTCAAGGGAATGTCACAAATTGACAAAGAGGCCTGAAGGAAAAGGTTTTGTTTGACAAGCTTGTGGTAGGCAGAACTCTAAGGTGGCCCACAGCCAAGACTTCCTGTCACCTGTCTATTCCTGGGTACTGCTGGAAAGGGATTTTTCAGATTTAATAAAAGTTCCAAGTCATTTCAACTTAAAATGCAGAAATCATCTGGGTGGGCCTGACATCATCTGTTGAGTCCTTTAAAGGCAGAGTTTTCTGTGGCTAGTGGGAGAAGTCAGAGGGATGAGTTTTGCTGGCCTTGAGGAAGAAAGCAAACAGGCAACTTCTGAACTGTTGGTAAACAGGGAAAGGCATCTGAAAGCTGAGAATGACTCCTTGCCCACGATGAAGATGAAAATAAGGAAGAAAACTGGTCCTACTACCACACGCACACACACACACAAACACAAACACACACAAATCAATTCTTCCAACAACCAGTGAGCTTGGAAAATGACCAATAGCTTCAGATGAGGTTTGCGCGTCTGATAGACACTCTGACTTAAGCCTGTGAGATCTGAACAGAAGATCCAGCTAAACCGTGCGTGGGCTCCTAACGCATGGAGAATGTGTAATAATAAGTGTATAGTGTTTTAATCCACTAAGTGTGTGGTGATTTGTTAGAAGAGTAATAGAAAGACTAGTAAAGCTGTAGAGACCTATCAGAAGGCTGCTGTGACTTGGGCTTCCTGAGCACAGAGGTATAACCTGTACTCAGGAAGTATTGGTTGGGCTACATAAGTATTATACGTATGTAACGTAATATTTAAAACAATTTTTCATCCCAAACATATGAGCCCTTGTGGTGTGTAATGTCCATTATCAGACATTGAAGATACAAATATGGTAAAAGCATGGTCACTAGGGTGGAAACATTTATAGTCAAAGACAGCAGAATACTCACACACACACACACACACACACACACACAATTTTAATTGGTAGAAATATTGATTAGGAGCCATGTGTGTTCAGAGGAGTAGTGGGGAAATTCAGTAATGTGTCCTAGAGAAGTAAGATAAGGACTGGGCCTTGAAAAGTGAGTTGAAGTGGTTCAGACAGAAGTTATCTTCTGCCTGATAGAAATATAACAGGAAGTACACAGCACCATCTTTTGAATACCCTTGCCAACAACAACAAAAAGGCACAACTATGGTCAAAATATAAGGGCTATCAGTGTGCCAGAAATAAAGAAGATGGAAGAACACATTAAATGACACGAGAACACATTTAGACACATACAGAATGTGAAAATTTTCCAGGACAAATGAGGCTGATAACAACAACAACAAAAAAGAATAGGAATAGATTTTGAAGAAATACTGATATGGTTTGGCTGTGTCCCCACCCAAAATCTCATCTTGAATTGTAATCCCTATAATCTCCATAATCCCCACATGTCAAGAGCAGGGCCAGGTGAAGGTACTGGATCATGGGGGTGGTTTCTCCCATGCTGTTCTTATGATACTGAGTGAGTCTCATGAGATATGATGGTTTTATAAGCATCTGGCATCTCCACTGCTTGCAGTCACTCTGTCCTGCTGCCCCGTGAAGAAGATGCCTGCTTCTCCTTTGCCTTCCGCCATTATTATAAGTTTCCTCAGGCCTCCCCAGCCACGCAGAACTGTGAGTCAATTAAACCTCTTTCCTTTATAAATTATCCACGCTCGGGTATTTCTTCATAGCAGTGTGAGAACAAACTAATACATATACCATTGCAAAATAGGCCTTGTTGACATCTTAATTCAAAATATCAGTGTCCAAAGTTATTTTTAAGGTAATTGTAGAAAAATAAAAACAGAATAGCTGTTAAATGATACTGAGAGTCCATTTTTAATTTTGATGTGTAAGATGATCTTTAAAATATCATTATCTGTTAAAGATACTGTTGTAGTTTGTTTGGGCTGCTATAACAAACTACCATAAACTGGGTGGTTTGCAAACAACAGAAATCCATTTCTCTCAAAATTCTGAAGATTGGGTGCCAGCAGATTTGTTTTCTCATGAGGGTCTGCTTCCCTGTTTATGGATAGCCATCTTTTCACCATGTCCTGTGAACACCGAATATCTGAGACAGGTCTCAGTCAATTTAGAAAGTTAATTTTGTCAAAGTTAAAGACATGCACCTGTGACACAGCCTCAGGCGATCCTGAAGACATGTGCCCAAGGTAGTCTGAGCACAGCTTGATTTTATACATTTTAGGGAGACAGGAGACATCAGTCAGTATATGTAAAATGAACATTGTTTTAGTCCAGGAAGGCAGGACAACTCAAAGCAAAGGTGGGACAACTCAAAGTGGGGAAGGGGCTTGTGGGTCATAGGTAGATAAGGGAAAAATGGTTGCATTCTTTTGAGTTTCTGATTAGCCTTTCCAAAGGAGGCAAGCAGATACGCATTTTTTTTCAGTGAGCAGAGGGATGACTTGGAATAGAATGGGAAAAGTAATGCTGGGAACTTGCCCAAGCAGTTCCCAAATTGACTTTTCCCTTTAGCTTAGTTTTGGGGCCCCAAGATGTAGATAAATTTGGGGGCTCCAAGATTTGTTTTCCTTCCACAGTCCTCACATGGTAGAAGAGTGAGACCTCCCAGCTTCCAGAACTGTGAGAAATAGATTTCTGTTCTTATGATCCACCCATTCTATGGCAATTTATTTTAGAAGCCCAAAGTAGAAGAGTGTCTTTATCAGATAACAGTTTAAAGATTGTCTTATCATCAAATTTGGTGAATCTTTAATAGTCAACAAGCTTCCACTACTATACAATCTATATTTTGATTATTAGACTATTAATATTAGTATTATTTTGTGGCTTACCTATCCACAGAGTTTTATTTTTACATATTGCATAAAAATTAACACTGGATAATTTTTGTGACCTTAAGCATGCTACATTAGGTCTATTCCTCAGCTTCCTTGTCTATAATATGTGAATACTATTATCTATCCCACTGTATCAGTGTGAAGAACAAGCAAATTAGTGAGTGTTAAATCCTTAATGTGATTCTTGCTATATAAACTGTCAACAAATCTTAGCTATTATTATATATTCTATTATAAATAATAGAAAACATGTGTGCATCTTCAATTATGTACAGTTATGTTTTGAATGACTGTTTTCCCTGCTGGATAGAAAATTCTTAGAGAAATGTTCATATTGTTTAAGTAATTTTAGAATCTCCTGGACTAGCACAGCCACCGGCACAAAAGAAACTCAAAAATGACACAGGAATTGTCTCTCGGCCCCTTTGACCAATGCGCTGCCGGGGTGTGCCATCTTCTCGGCCCAATGTGCTCAGCCCCTGTGGGAAGGAGCATGTGAACTAGCGAGTGCAGGATCCTTCCAGCCACTCTAGGTACCAACACAGGAACCATCTCCATGTGGGGCCCGTGGCCAGACCAGGCATGTCACCTTGAGGGGAACACGACGGCACTCAGGCAAGGTTGCCCGCAACCTCAAAGCCCTAGGCGGGTATTAATGAGCCAATTACCTGTTTTAGTTACGCCTTCCACAGCCTGATGGACTGCGGCATGTTCGCAGCTCAGTCGGCCCCTGGCTCCTTTCCTGGTGAGGGCAAAAGGCCAGTGTGACTGCCATGCTCGGCACCTGCACTCAGTGAATTGCGAGCTCTTGTCCAGTGTCCAAGAAGAATGAGAATATGCTGACAATCGAAGAGTGAGCAAGGTAGGGAGTTTTATCGAGTGACGAAACAGCTTTCCTCAGAGAGGGGACACAGGAGGATCTCTTACTAAAGGCGGGAAAGTCCCCCTAGTGTGGCTGATTCCAGGGCTTTTATGGGCTCACAACTGGGGAGGAGCAGGCTGTAGGTAGTGTTGGAAAAGGCAACATTCAATTGGTTAAAAGGTATTATTCAGAAAGAATCAATTGGGAAAGGATAGGCAAACAGGAACAGAAGTTTTCACTCTGAGTAGCTGGTTTGATCCGGGACCAGCAGTCCAGTCTTTCAGACTTCAGGCTGTTTTTTGGCTTGAAAGTGGGGTTTCACCAGGGACCCTCTCCTATCTGCCTAGGCATTTGACTGCCTCCTGTCACTATCAAAATGACCATTTACTGAGTCAATGAATGGTTTAGAGACTAAATTGCTCATAGTATGAGATTGTATGACTTAATAGAAAGTCACCTTTCATTTGCTATGAATCCATATCCAATATTGTATATTGATCTAAAATTGGTATTATAGTTAATCAATTAAAATTGGGGCTTAAAAACTTAAGAGTAGTTTTCTAAACTTTGATTTTGTTTAAAGATTATAAACAACCAAAAATGAAAATAACTGCATTTCACTGAAATTTTTTATTATGCAATTTGATGACAATCTGAAAGACATTTAAATAGTTATGTTCAATGTGTATTTTATATTTTTGGTGGGTATATATATTTTTATCATTAAATAAATAAGCAACAATGAAATATCATTAATGTCAAATTTATTTTAAATAGACATTATTATACACAAAAAATAAGAAGTTTAAATGTCTATGTCTAAGACTCTGCATTCATTTATTTTCAGGCTCTTCCCTTGGCCTATTGTATTCTAAGTATGTAGCTTTTCATGAGACTATAAACTAAAAACAAAACATTTTTTATGAACAAAGAGATGTTATTGTTTACCAAATGTATGCTTCGTTTATCACTTATGATTATTAAGTACTCTTTTAACATTTGTTCATTTTGTTGACATTACAAATACATTGTTAAACCAAACATTGTCTTATAAAGGGCAATCTTTCATATTGTTATGCCTTCAAATTAATGCTATGTCTCATATGTAAAATATTTACATATAATGTACAAAACTAAGAACTTTCGTTTTTAGTGTTACCCACATTATAGAAGCCATTTATATAACACGACACAGTAATGTATGTTTACAAAGTGAAGATCTGCCAAATATTTATGCACGTTTACAGGGTTATCTGACTATGTAATGGAAAAACCCTGTCATAGCACATAATACCAGTGCTAGTTTCACTTTGCTGTGAGGAGCCAATATCTGAATCTCCTGATTTATGTAAGCTTAAATATCTCAGCTTAACACCACCCTGATATAACTTTGTTACATTTAAATTTATCTGCATGTTATCTTCTTAGGGATATGTATGTGTGAATACATAGGTGTGTGCTTGCATTTGTAGGAGACCCATGATGCATACACAGCTGTGCACACCCATGCAAATCCATGTATGGATTATCACCAGCAATTGCAGGGAAGATGATCTTATAAGAGTACTTGTATCCAAAGGTAGGTGTGAAAGGTAAAATAACATTATTTTAAGAGAATACCCTTATATGAAGTTTTTACATATGGAACAGATTAATTTTAGTAAGTTGGCAACAAATATATTATTGGAATTGATTGTCAATCTACCAAATTTTTATTAGCTTCATTAGACTTTGGTTTCAATTAGGATGCTTTGAGGGGGTACAGAGCCATAGCACCCCCCCAAAACTCAATTTTCTATCAAATATTCCAATATCTTCAGAAATTTGAACATTAATTCTAAAATTGTGTTTCAGTGATTGAATATGCCCTTGAATTGGAAACGTAATTTGTGAATCAGAGCCATGTGCTTCATTTTCCATCTAGTTATCAGCAAGGTAGTGATAAAGAATTATAAAATTATAAGAAATCAATTTTTTTCTTAAGCAAATGTGTCATCATTTAAGTTTCTAAATGCCAATATGAACACAGCCTGGTAGGGAAAAATGCATTAGTATTAAGATTTTTATTTCAAATAACTTGCTTGTAGAACTGAAAAGTAAAATCTACATTGTTATTCTGAAAAAGTAATAAAATTAGGCAATTTGTTAAAAATGAAATTTGAACAAAAGCAGACTAAAGAACAGATTTTTTGATAAAGACATTGCTTATGCAGTTTATTTCAACAAACGTAGCCTGAGAGCCTACCAGATTTAAGACTGCTCAAGTGGTGTTCAATCCAGGAGAGCACTTTATTACAGAACTGAAGGAGAGAAAGAGAGTTTGGGGAGACTGAAATGGTCAAAAAATCACATACTCCTGGGGACTAAGAAGTGATCTTGAAAACCAGTAGAGCAGCAATTCCCAACTTTCAATGTATTTCAAAACCATCCAGGGGACTTATACCAATAGAGAGGCCCCAGCCCTATCCACTTTAAGGAGTATGGGACTAGTTTCTTTATTAGTTCTCCGAGTGATTTTGTTACACAATAACTTTGAAGAATGAATTCATTGGAGTGCATGTGCCCCATAAGAAGGTGGAGCAGAAATACCAGCATGAGAGTCTAAGAAGTGATTGGTTGGCTGACAGAGCACAATCAGCAATCTAGACAGGTCTTTAGACATGGGTGTCAGTAAATATTTAGAGAAAGAGTAAGGATGCCATGACAAAGTAGTCCAGTCAAAGATCAGGGAAGATATGGTAAAAAGAAAAGAAGGATTCAAGACAGAGAATAGTCTAAGTACTAGAAAAGCTAAGGAGATCAGATTCGCAGCTCCATTGCAAAAGCTAAGTTGAGAAAGAAGGCAATTTCTTCCATTGAGGAAGAACAAAAAGAGGATAAGTAAAACAGCAAGTTTGAGAAGGCAGGTAGAGAATATTAAGGGAATTGTGTAAATTATTTTTCTCATCTGCTGAAGGTGAAAGTAGAAGTGTGTCAATTGTTAAGAGACAGTAGAAGCAGAATATGATTGTACGTGCAAGAAGTTGCAACAAGAATAGTGAAAACAATATGAAAATTTGAGGGATCCTATTCTTTGTGATAGTGAAAAAATTACATTAAACATTTTATGCCATGTCTAAAATTTACTGAAATGGAAGGGACACTCAATAAATTTAGGTTGTTCTCAGTTATAAAGAATTGAAATTGAAACTTTTCATCCTGATTGTATTTTTGGAGTCATCATTTGAGATTTGTTCTCAGATAATTAACTCTTACTTTTGTTGGATGCCAACCCTATGGTTTCATACATAAGTTTCATAAAATGAGCAAAAAAAGGAAGTATTGGTTAGAATTTGTACATTAAGTTCAAGTAAATAGGAATAATAGGGATGAGAGTTAAGGAATAACATACATACATACACACACACACACACATATATATATATATACACACACACACACACACACATACACACACACATATATATTCCTTATATATATTCCTTATTTCGTATTCCTTAGTGGCAGTTGACCATCAAAGCTGATATAAGCATTTTATTTGCCTAGGTCTCACCTGGGGAGAGGAGGAGATGGAAATTTCAATAATCAGCTTTGGAATCTCAAAATGAGGATTTCTATATAAAGGAAAATTTTCATCAAAATGAGAGTTTCCCAGTTTCTTTGAGAAAATAATAGTTTTTCAATATTGTTTGCCTGTTACTTTAACATAAGAAAAGCTGGGATAGAATTCTGCTCTATGGTAGTGGAAGAGAGAACTCAGGTTTTGGTATGAGCATGAAGTAATCTGGAAATCTCCAACTTCAAGTCCCAGGGAATAATGTGAAGAAAAAAAGGACAGAAAATGGAAACAGGAGTAAAAAGGGGATAAGTACGTGAACAGAAGAATGAAATTTCTGTGTTCTTCATTCTCAGGCTGGAATTTTAGAGTTGTACTGAGAAAGTTTAAAGGGAAACCAAAAAGCAAAGCAGAATTTCTCATTTGGGAATCTACGAGGTGTCTGCTTTACATGATTCTCTCTTTATTAACAGATAAAGCAAAATTTTGGTAAAATTGACAGCTCTACATAATCAGGTAGATGCAGTGCATATGATTATTTCCTAATACACACACACTCTTGAGTGGCACCGAAAAGTCCAAAGGCCACAAATGTCCTGGAGTAATAGCTGGGCTTGTGAGTTTAGAAGGGGGCCAGGAGACAGAGCAACCAGCTTGAAATGATCCTGTCGAAAAGGTACACAGCAGCACAGCAGACCCAAAAGAATCACAATAGAACCTCAGAACTAGAATTTATTCTGTCCAGAATTAAGATGGGGCTAATATTGACTAATATTACTATTAATTAAGATGGAGCTAATACTGACTAATGGGGGTAACTAATGAGTTCTAACCAAATAATCAGTAAATATTTATTGGTTACGTACTATGTATCATGAATTGTTCTAAAATTGGGGATACAGCAATAAACAAATCAAAGTCTTCCTCCAACCATGGAACTTACATGCCAGTGGTAGGAAACAGACAATTTACATTATTGTGTATGTGTGTGTGTATGTGTTACTAAAATTTTGTAAGAAAAAATGATGATTGAGGAGTGGAGCTTTCAATCTAACAGGAAAGAAATCTGCAATAATGTTATATTTGACTGTATACTTTCAGGAAATAAGAAAGTCACAAAGGTAACTGGGGCAAAATCATTTTAGGCAGAGAAAAAAGCAAAATCTCTTAGGCAATAACTTCTTGGCCTATTGGAGGAGTAGCAGGAGACTTAATGTGCCCAGAGATTAGAGAGATTATGAGGGGAAGTGGTGAGAACTGAAGTCAGAAATACATCAGAGGACCAGATGGTGCAAGCCTCTGTAGGCGTCTGTAAGGGTATTAGCTTCTATGCTGGAGTGAGATGGGAAGCCATTAGAGGATTTTGATCAGAAGAGCGGTGTAAATTTACATACATTTTAAAACAATCACTCTGGCTACTCTGTAAGAATATCCTGTGGTGACAGTGGAAATAAGGAGACTGGTCATATTGCAATTATTAGTCAATAGATGACAGTGGCTTGGATCACATTAGTAGGGGTAGAGGTAATGAGAAGCTATCAGAGTTTTGACAAATTTTAGTAGTAAAGCCAACTGGGTTTGATGACAGATTGGATGTGATGTGTGAGGAAAAGGCAGAAATCAATATGACTCCAATGTTTTTGGCACAAGCAACCGGGGAAGTATCTTAGTTCATTTTATGTTGCTGTAACATAATATCCAAGACTGGGTAATTTATAGTGAACAAAAATATTATTTTTCAAGGCTATAGAGGCTGGGAAGTCCAAGATTGAAGGACCCACATCTACTGAGAGCCTTTTTGCTGTGTCATCCCATGGCAGAAAGCAGAAGGGCAAGAGAACAGGTGCACATGACACAGAAAGAAGGGAAAGAAAGTGGGGCAGACTCATCCTTTTATCAGGAATCTATTCCTGTGATAACTAACCCTCTCTAACAATAATGGCATTACTCCATTCATGAGGGCAGAACCCTCATGATTCAATCACCTCTTAAAGCTCCCACCTCTCAAGACTATGACATTGGAGATTACGTTTCCAACACATGACCTTTGGGAACCATATTCAAACCATAGCAGGGAGATTATGATAGGAATATGTTTCAGAGAGGGTGAGTGGGTATAGGAGAAGTAAGTTTACAGTATATATTTATCCTTTGGTATCAGTAGCTACATATTCATCATTTGACACCAAAAAGAGGCAAAGCTAATAATTGTACAAGGGATATTTTCATGAAGTTGGAAGGAGCCAGAGTATACATAAGGATGTATTGTAGATTTGATGGCCTAATTTGTCTCGAACATACAAAGTGAAATAGATATGTCCCCCTGATTTATTCAGATACTGTTTGATAGGAACATAAGAGGTGTGGAAAATTAAAACAGTGGACATGTAGATATATGTAAGGCATTATACATTACATAGTATATATCCATATACCATTTAATAGTCTGAATAAATACTGGAGTAGACTGTATTTACCTTTAATGCCTTTGTAGGAACTTTTAGAAATCACATGTTACATTCCGTTCTGCAAAATAAAACTTAGCTTATGTATTTTTGTAACAGACCTCATCTTTCGTTTGTACTTCCACACCAATAGATAGTAGGGAAAATTCACATTTTTTATATTAGCAAAATGTTCCTTTGTTAATTTATCTGCTTTCTGTTAGTTAGTAAATTAAGCCAAATGGGAAAGCCAGTATTTTTACTTTGACTAGCTAGAAATTAGAAAATACTAGTAAAACCTGCTACTCAATATAAGAACATTTTTCTTGTTGCTAGTTCATGAATATACAGTGATAATACTGACAAGATTGAGAAGGACTAAAAGAGGAAAAGGAAGAGTGAAGGAATAGAAAAATAAAGCAAGATGGTAGGTTTCTTAGAATAAATTATTTTCATCTTCCATACATGCATGAATGTTTATTGAGAATGGAACATTTAGAGTACAGATACTCAAATGTTATGATAAATAAACTAGAGCCATTTCCTGCTTTCTTAGCACTGAGTTATTTTGCCAGTAAATACTAAGGTAAATACTAAGGAGGTAAATAAAGAATTATATCAGAGATGATTATTATGAAAATATAATTTAGTGAGGGTGATAGAGGAACTGTAAGGCAGAGAAGAAATTCTCCTAGATAAGATTGTTAAGATGTTTTTTTCTGAGGTAATGGCATGTGTAAAAAGATGTCAGAAGAAGAGAAACCCATAACCTATGACTTTATTCCTATTACAAATAAGTAAATAGATGATATATAGATATAAAAAAGTGATTAAATAAATTTTTTATTGATTACTTTATTGTCATTCAAAGACCATAAAAATTTACCTTCTCCATTATTATATTTTATATAAAGCTATATTATTAGTGATTTTTCTGAAATAAGTATCTTTCTTTAGTCATGAGGGAAAATATTTTCTAAAACTTGTTCATGAATAAGACAAATGCCAATTGTTTGAATTATAAACAAATAGATGTTAAATTAATAAAGGTTTTTAACATTTTTTGATATAGCTTTGGATTCTGCTCATTAATTTAGTTAACAGTGAAAATTACCGAATTCATAAAAATTAGGCTATATTTATAAATATTTATTTATTTGTTTAATCATTATTTATTTGTGTTTAATGATAAGGTCTCAGTCTGTCATCTGGGTTGGCATGCAGGCAGATGCCACCATACCCAGCTAATTTTATGGAGATCAGGTCTTGCTATGTTGCCCAGGATGCTATGGAACTCAAATTATTCTCCTGTCTTGGCCTCCCAAAGTGCTGGGATTACAGGCATGAGTCACTGTATTTATGATTATAACCTTTATTTACAATTTCATTGTTCTAGGCTATGTTGGGGAAATACAGTGACAATGACAGTAATTACTAAAAGTAAAGGGATTATACAAATCATTATCATAATTAAGACTTGATAGTCAAATAAGGCATTATTATTACACTGGGACAACAGGTAACAATTCTCAGTGTAGTTAACCTAAGAGGTAAGAGGGCATTCCTCAGTGTGGTCAGCCTAGCTATAAGAGTATAGAAGTATTCAGATATGAGCAATTATTTTCAAAGAGATTTGTAGCTGAATCAATATATATTTTCTATCAGTTATTAAGTCAGTATAATGGAAACCTGTCACAGTCTGAATAAAACCGTATTATTGAAAATTCTATAAAATAACATAAATTGCTGTGAAATGTTATCTTAGTGTACTTTGCGCTACTGTAACACAACACCACAGACTGGGAAATTGATAATGAACAGAAATGTATTAGCTCATGGTCTGGAGGCTGGGAAGTCCAAGATCAAGTGATTGGCATATGGTGAGAGCCTTCTTGCTGTGTCATTCCATGACAAAGGCAAAGGGAAAAGAGAAGGTGAGAGAGAGGCAAAAGCAGGCCAAACTCATCCTTCTATTAGGAATCCACTTCTTTCTCTGTTTGTTTGTTTGTTTTTTGAGACGGAGTTTCGCTCCGTTGCCCAGGCTGGAGTGAAGTGGTGCAATCTTGGCTCACTGCAACCTCTGCCCTCTGGGTTCAAGTGATTCTCCTGCCTCAGTCCCCCAAGTAGCTGGGATTATAGGAGCTACTACCATGCCCAGCTAATTTTCATAATTTTAGTAAAGATTGTGGTTTCACCATCTTGGCCAGTCTGGCCTTGAACTCCTGACCTCAGGTGATCTACCCACCTTGGGCTCCCAAAGTGCTAGGATTACAGGCATAAGCCACCGTGCCTGGCCTAAGGAATCCACTTCTGCGATAACTGCATTAATCCATTCATGACAGCAGAGCCATCATGGCCAGGCCATGAGGCCATGATTGGCATGAATGAATGCCCATCTCTTAATGCTGTCACAGTGGAAATTAAACTTCAACATAAGTTTGGGAGGTGACATTCAAACCACAGCATTCTGTCCCTAGATCCTAAAAGTGAATGTCCTTTTCATACAAATTCAGTTTTCCCATTCCAATAGCCCCCCAAAGTATTAACTAGTTCTAGCATCAACTCAAAAGACCAGTCAAGTCCAAAGTTTCATCTAAAGCAGATAAGGGTAAGACCCAAGGCACAATTCATCCTGAAGCAAATTCTTCTCCTGCTGTGAGTCTGTAAAATTAAAACAAGTTATCTACTTGCAAAATACAATGATGGGACAGGCATAGGACAGATATTCCTATTCCAAAAGGGAGTAATAGACAAAGAAAAGGAGGAAACAGGCCACAAGTAGGTCTAAAACACAAGAGGGTAAACAACATCAAAACTTAAGTCTCCAGGATAATTTTTCTTGACTCCATGTCCTGTGTCCTGGACACACTGGGGCAAGGGTTGGGATCCCATGACCTTGGATAGCCCCATGCCTATGGCTTTGCTATAGTCAGCCCATGCAGCAGTTCTAGAGTTGGAGTCATTTTCCTGTAATTTTTCCACTCTGATGTTGCACATGGGTAGCTCTAAAGTTTCAAGGACTCTGTTGCGGCTGCAATCCCAGAGTTCCTGGACATTGTCATAATCAGGGCTCTCTGTAGTGGCCCCAACCCTATAGGTCCTTTGGGTATTGCCCTAGTTTGGGCTTTCTGTGGTGGCTCTGCCCTTGCAAAAAGTCTCTGCCTGGGCCACTAAGGTTTTGGAGCATCCTTTGAAATCTAGGTGGAGGAAGCTATGCCACATAGTTCTTGCCTTCTGTGCACCTGCATGATTAGCACTATGTGTATGTCACCAAATCTTATCCTTTGCACCCTCTGGAGCAATAGACTGATCTGCATCTGTGTTGGCTTGAGCCTTGTCTGGGACATTGAGGTACACTGCACCAGAATGCAGAGAGCAGAGTTGTGAGGTGGCTCTGGGAATCCCTGAAAACTATTCTGCCTTCCCCTGAAACTATTCTGCTTCCTACAACTCTGGGCTTGTGATGAGAGGGGAACTTTAAAAATCTCTAAAATGTGTTCAGGGTAATTATCTCATAGTTTTGATGACTAGCATCTGGCTTTATTCTATCTATACTAATTCCCTTATGAAAGGGTTGCTTGGTCATACCCTTGGTATTTTCTCCCAAACAGGGATTTTTATTGTTTAGATGATGTATTAGTCCGTTCTCACGCTACCAATAAAAATATACCTGAGGCTGGGTAATTTATAAAGGAAAGAGGTTTAATTGACACACAGTTCAGCATGTCTGGGGAAGCCTCAGGACACTTACAATCATGGCAGAAGGGGAAGCAAACATGTCCTTCTTCACATGGTGGCAGGAAGGAGAAGTGCCGAGCAAAAGGGGGAAGTGCTCCTTATAAAATCATCAGATCTCATGAGAACTCACTCACTACCACACAAATAGCACGAAGGTAAACACCCCCGTGATTCAATTACCTCCCACCGGGTACCTCTCATGACACATGGGGATTATGGGAACTATAATTCGAGATGAGATTTGGATGGGGACACAGCCAAACAATATCAGATGGCCAGGCTGGGGAAGTTCCAAATTTTTACATTTTGCTTCCCCATTAATTGCAAATTCTGTTTTTAAATTTCTTCTTTCTTCTTGCATGTTACTATATACAGTTAAAACAAGTCATACAGCATGCTTACTGCTTTGCTACTTAGATATATCTTCTGCCAGAAACCCTAGTTTATCACTCCTAAATTCTGTCTTCTGTAAAGCCCTCAGGCATGAACACAATTCAGTTAAATTCTTTGCCACTTTATAAAAAAGGATGACTTTTACTCTATTTTCCAATAACTTGTTAACTCATTTCCTTCTGAGATTTCATCAGAATTGTTTTTATCATCCATATATATGTATATATGTCGATGAATAAATAGAATAAATAAATATATATATTTATATACTATATTATATAAAATTATATATCACATTATCAAATTTTATATATATATAGTTTTTTAGAGACAGGGTCTCACTGTGTCACTCAGGCTGGAGTGCAGTGGTGCAATCATAGCTCACTCTAACCTCAAACTCCTGGACTCAAGTGATCCTCCTGCCTCAGCCTCCTCAATAGTAGGACTACAGGTATGTGCCAGAATACCCAGTTAAATTTTTTTTTAATTTGTAGAGAGGGAGAGAGAGACTCACTATGTTGCCCAGATTGGACTTGAACTTCTGGCCTCAAAGACACCTCCTGCCTCAGCCTCCTAAAGTGCTGTGATTACAGGGGTGAACCACTGTGCCCAGCCTAACATTTATATTTCTACCAGTGTTTTAATGATAGCAAATTAAGTGATCTCTAAGAAGTTTCAGACTTTTCCTATAGTTCTCTTCCGAGCCCTCATCAGAATCATCCTTAATGCTCCATTAATGGCAATCTAGGCTTTTTCTAGCCTGCTCCTCCAAATTCTTTTAGCTTCCATTCATTACCCAGTTTCATAGCCACTTCCACATTTTCAGGTATTTATTACAGTACTTTCCTACTTCCTTTGTAACAATTTTCTGTATTTGTCCATTTTGTGCAGCTATAACAGAATACCATTGACCAGTTCATTTATAGTGAACATAAATGTATTGCCTCATGGTTCTGAAGGCTGGGAAGTCCAAGCTCAAAGGGCTGGCATCTGGTGAGGGCCTGCTTGTTGTATCATCCCATGACGATGATGGAAGAGCAAAGAGAGGGTGACAGAGAGACAGAAGGGGGGCAAACTCTTCTTTTTATATTTAACCCACTCCTGCAATGAGGAACACATACCTGCAATAACAGCATTAATTCATTCCTAATCACCTCTTAAAGGTTTCACCTCTTAATACTATTAGAATGGCAATTAAATTTTAACATGAATTTTAGAGGAGACATTTAAATCATAGCATACGTACAAAATGGGAGTTATATGTCCTCATATAAAAATGACCTTGCCTTTAAAATCTTAGAGACACAAATTACTTATTTGACTGTAGTTGGATATTGATTATTTATAGTTCTATGCGTAATTAACAATTTCTGTTCCAGAATTATTGTCAACTTCCAAAGAGCAAACTTGTGTGTTTTAAACCTCTAAAATTATATTTGTTTTGTGTAGAAATATTTTTTACTAGAAAAAACATCTTGAAAAGTTTCAGCCTCTTTCACACCTTCTCAATGATAAAATAGAGATTCAGTAGATGTGTTGGAATATACCTTTATATAATCAGCAGTCATTGTGTTTCTGGCTTATTATAAAAGTAAGGCTATTGCAGATGGACTAACATTATTTCTTAACCAAGCCAGATTGGGGAAAATGAAATTTGGCTGATGATCAGAACCAGTGAAAGAAGAATTTTTATTAATTAGGCCAGATGGAAACCAATAATAGCAATATTGTGGAAAAGAGTTAAATTGAATTAATAGTTGCTAATTAACATGACTCGAATGTTTCTGAGATTAGAATACTTTTACTGTCTAAAAAGTTTACTTCTTGAAATCAAGTTCTTTCTGTGATTTTGCTGCTAGATTAATTTTCTTTCGTGTAATGATCTCAAACCATTTAATTTTCTTAAATTTTGTGGCAGCCACAATGGAATGATTCCTTTAGTTTTAAAATACAATAAAAAATATGTATTAAGTATGTACTGGGTGCCAGGTAATTACTGCAAACAACACTAACTTAAATGTTCTCCAGGAGCTTAGAACTGTAGGTTACTGCAAATTTTTTTTTTTTTTTTTTTGAGACGGAGTCTCGCTGTGTCGCCCAGGCTGGAGTGCAGTGGCGCGATCTTGGCTCACTGCAAGCTCCGCCTCCTGGGTTCACGCCATTCTCCTGCCTCAGCCTCTCCCAGGAGCTGGGACTACAGGCACCCACCACCACGCCCGGCTAATTTTTTGTATTTTTAGTAGAGACGGGGTTTCACTGTGGTCTCGATCTCCTGACCTCGTGATCCGCCCGCCTCGGCCTCCCAAAGTGCTGGGATTACAGGCGTGAACCACTGCGCCCGGCCTGCAAATTTTAAGAGACAGAGAATTTAGACTATTTTTTAAAAAGTAATTGTTACTATTCATAATTATTTTAAATATAGAAACAATTGATCTATGTAGAATATGTATATTATATATTAATTAACTCAATATATGGCTTGGTGTACACAGCAAAAGCACCTGTACAAGTCTAATTTGTTGTTCTGAAAGCTTTAAAGTTTCTTTCTTTCTTTTCCCCTCCCTCCCTCCCTTCCTTCTTTCTTTTTTCTTCCCCCCCCACTCACTCACTTCCTTCCTTCCTTCCTTCCTTCTTTTTCCCTCCCTCCCTCCCTTGCTCCCTCCCTTCCTTCCTTGCTTTCTTCCTTCCTTCTCTGCTCCCTCTTTAAACTACCTTTGCAAAAAATTGAAACAGAAAATTAAGACAGTGAAAGAAATCTGACCAAACCAACTCCATCTTGCTTTTAATCTGCAAACTGTCCTTGTTCATTTCTGGGCATAGGCCAAATTAGTTTTGGGAGGAACATAGTTTATAGTTCAACAAATGAAATTGATAACAGCCCTTTCCCAAAACAAATCCCCTTCTTGGCTGGGGACTAGTCTGCCTTTTTAAGACTAACAAATTAGCTGTAAGATTAGAAATTATGGTTTCAAGTCAGGCAGTTGGAGGCTGCAAGATTCTGAACCTCCCCAATTGCTCCTGGGGATAACACCACTGTTGTAAAACCTGAGACCAGTGTTGGAACTATCTTGCAGATGTTTGGGAGCATCAGCTGACATCACCTGAATGGTAATCTGGTTCAACCAATTCTGTGATCCCACCAGGAACAGAATACAGCAAGAAAAATCCACTCTGAACCCCTATAATTTCATCTCCAACCTGACTAATCAGCACTCCCCACCTTCCTGACCCCCTACCCACCAATTTATCCTGAAAAAACCCAATTCCCAAATTTTGGGGGAGACTGATTGGAGTAATAATAAAACTCTGACCTCCATACATCCGGCTGTGTGTGAATTAAACTCTTTTTCTATTGAAATTCCCTTCTTCTTTTTTTTTTTTTTTGGTACAGAGTCTCCCTCTGTTGCCCATGCTGGAGTGCAGTGAACCGATCTGGGCTCACTGCAAGCTCCGCCTCCCGGGTTCACGCCATTCTACCGCCTCATCCTCTCTAGTAGCTGGGACTGCAGGTGCCCACCACCACGCCCAGCTAGTTTTGTTTCTGTATTTTTAGTAGAGACGGGGTTTCACCGTGTTAGCCAGGATGGTCTCCATCTCCTGACCTCGTGATCCTCCCACCTCGTCCTCCCAAAGTGCTGGGATTACAGGAGTGAGCCACCGTGCCCGGCCTGCAATTCCCTTCTTAATAAATCAGCTCTGTCTAGACAGCTGGGAGGGAGAGTATGTTGGGCAATTAAACTTCCTTGCTCCCTCCCTTCTTTCCTTTCTTCCTCCCTCACTCCTTTCCTTTCTCCCTTCATATTTTCCTTCTTTCCCTTTTTCCTCCTTTTTCTTTCTTTCTTTCTTTTCTCTTTCTATTCATTTATTTTTCGAAAGAAAATCGAGTGTCTGCAGAACGGAAAAAAAGATTTCTTGAAATACTGGCAATAAAGGTCCTATCTGCATGAAAACTACAGGTCACACAAGAGGAATTCTAATGGTAATTTTAGAATTCGTGGTTGAGTCCTCTGTTACCAGGAAGAAAGCGTTTTAGCCAAATGGGAAGTTGATTACTGTTATTCTAGTTCTGAGAAGATTTATCTGGAGATGAAAGAAGATGGGAGATATAATGCATTCTGAGGCAGGTGTGGGAGTAGGAATGGATATCTAGTAATATACAAGCTGGTGCTACCCTAACAGAGGCAGCTGTAGAATGAAATAATCTTCGAGAGCCAAACATGCATATTCACTCAAAGACCAGACCATCAGAGGTGAGCTGGAAACCTAGTTTAAAAAAAAAATTGTTGTACTCATTAGTGAAACGAACCATTCCTTGCTGTAGGTTGTCTCTTCAGTTGGTTGATTGTATCCTTTGCTGTGCAGAAGCTTTTTAACTTGATGTAATCCAATTTGTATATTTTTGCTTTGGTTCCCTGTGCTTATGGGGTATTACTCCAAGAAATTTTTGCCGAAACCAATGCCCTGAAGTGTTTCCACAGTGTTTTATTTTAGTAGTTTCATAGTTTAAGTTCTCAGATTTAAGTCTTTGTTCTTGATTTTTGTTTATGTAGAAAGATAGAGGTCTAGTTTCATCATTCTGCATATGGATATTGGGCTTTCCCAGCACCATTTATTAAAGACATTTTTCCCCAGGGTATGGTCTTGGCACCTTTGTTGAAAATGAGTTCGTTGCGGGTGTGTGGATTTGTTTCTGGGTTTTGTATTCTGTTCCATTGGTGAATATGTCTGTTTTTCTTGAGATGGAGTCTCTCTCTGTTGCCCAGGCTGGAGTGCAGTGCCACAATCTTGGCTCACTGCAAACTCTGCCTCCCAGGTTCAAGCGATTCTCCTGGCACAGCCTCCTGAGTAGCTGAGATTACAGGTGTGCACCACCATGCCTGGCTAATTTTTGTATTTTTAGTACAGACAGTTTCACCATGTTGGACAGGCTGGTCTTGAACTCCTGACCTTGTGATCCACCTGCCTTGGCCTCCCAAAGTGCTGGGATTACAAGTGTGAGCCACTGTGCCTGGCCAATATGTCTGTTTTTATGCCAGTGTCATATTGATTTGGTTACAATAGCTCTGTAGTATAATTTGAAGCCAGATAATGTGATTCCTCCAGTTTTGCTATTTTTGATTAGGATAGCTTTGGTTATGCTGGAGTGTGTGTGTGTGTGTGTGTGTGTGTGTGATTCCATATAAACTTAAGACTTGTTTTTTCTATTTCTGTGAAAAATTTCATTGGTATTTTGACATGGATTGTGTTGAATCTGCAGGTTGCTTTGGGTAGTATAGACATTTTAACAATATTGATTCTTCCAATACATGAACATGGAATCTTTTTCAAATTTTTGATGTTCTCTTCAGTTTATTTCATCAGTGCTTTATTGTTTTCATCACAAAGTTCTTTCACTTCTTTGGTAAAGTTAATTCCATTACAGAGTTGTTTCACTTCTTTGGTAAAGTTAATTCCTAGGTATTTAATTTTATTTGTTGCTATTGTAAATGGGATTACATTTTTATTTCTTTTTCAGATAGTTCACTGTTAACATATAGAAATACTACTGATTTTTGGTTGTTGATTTTGTAGTCTGCAACTTTACTGAATTTGCTTATCAGTTCTAATAGTTTTCATATAGAGTCATTAGGTTTTTCCAAATATAAAGATCATATCATCTGCAAACAAAGATACTTTGATTTCTTCCTTTCCAATTTGGATGCCTTCTATTTCTTTCTCTTTTCTGATTGCTCTAGCAAGGACTTCCAGTACTATGTTGAATAACAGTGGTGAAATTGGGCATCCTTGTTGTGTTCCAGATCTTAGAGGAAAGGCTTGCAGTTTTTCCTCATTCAGTATGATACTACCTATAGGTCTCTCATATATGGCTTTTGTTATGTTGAGATATGTTCCTTTTATACCAATTTTTTTGAGTTTTGTTTCCATGAAAAGATGTTGAATTTTATCAAGTGCTTTTTCAGCATCAATTGAAATGATCATATGGTTTTTGTCCTTCATTCTGTTGATATGATGTATCACATTAATTGATTTGCATATAGTGAACCATCCTTGCATCCTTGGAATGAATCCTGCTTGGTCATTATTAATGATCTTTTCAATATCTTGTTGAATTCAGTTTGCTAGTATTTTGTTTAAGATTTTTACATCAATATTCATCCAAGATATTAGCAGGTAGTTTTCTTTTTCTTTTTTTTTTTTTTCTTCTTTTGTGTGTGTATTTGTCTGGTTTTGGTAGGTTAATACTGGCCTTGTAAAATGAATTTTGAAGCATTCCCTCTTGTTCTGTTTTTCAGAATAACTTGAGTATGATTGGTATTAGTTCTTTGTGGAAAATTTGGTAGAATTCAACAGCAAAGCCATTGGGTCCAGGCTTTTCTTTACTGGGAAACATTTTATTTATTACAACTTTGATATGGCTAGTTGTTATTGGTCTGTTCAAGTTTTGGATTTCTTCCTGTTTCAATCTTGTAAGCTTTTCTGTGTCTCGAAATTTGTTCATTTATTCTATATCTTTCAATTTTTGGCATACAGTTGCTCATAGTAGCCACTAATAATCCTTAAAATTTCTGCAGTATCAGTTGTAATGTCTCCTTTTTCATCTTTGATTTTATTTATTTGGATCTTCTCTTTTTTTCATTAGTCTGGGTAAAGATTTTTTCAATTTTGTTTAACTTAAAAAAATTTTTGTCTGATTGATCTTTTATATTTTTTTCTTTCAATTTCATTTATTTCTGCTCTGATCTTTATTATTTCTTTTCTTCTACTAAATTTTAATTTGGGCTTTGTGCAGTATCTCACACCTGTAACCCCAGCACTTTGGGAGGCCAATGCTGGAGTATCACTTGAGCTGAGGAATTTGAGACCAGCCTGGCCAACACAGGGAGACCCTGTTTCTACCAAAAAACAGAACAAAACAAAACAAAAAAACCATAGCTGGACATGTTTGAACACACCTGTTGTCCCAGCTACTTGAGAGGCTGAGGCCCACTTGAGACTAGGATATCAAGGCTGCAGTGAACCATAATTGGACTACTGCATTCCAGCCTGTGCGACAGAGTAAGCCTCTATCTCAAAAAAAAAAAAAATGTGTTTGGTTTGCTATTGCCATTCTACTTTTTAAAGATGTATTGTTCTATTGGTCTATATCTCTGTTTTGGTATCAGTACCATGTTGTTTTGGTTACTGTAGCCTTGTAGTATAGTTTGAAGTCAGGTAGCGTGATGCCACCAGCTTTGTTCTTTTGGCTTAGGATTGTCTTGGCAATGCAGGCTCTTTTTTGGTTCCATATGAATTTTAAATAAGCTTTTTCCAATTCTGTGAAGAAAGTCATTGGTAGCTTGATGGAGATGGCATTGAATCTATAAATTACCTTGGGCTGTATGGCCATTTTCACAATATTGATCCTTCCTATCCATGAGCATGGAATGTTCTTCCATTTGTTTGTGTCCTCTTTTATTTCATTCAGCAATGGTTTGTAGTTCTCCTTGAAGAGGTCCTTCACATTCCTTGTAAGTTGGATTCCTAGGTATTTTATTCTCTTTGAAGCAATTGTGAATGGGAGTTTACTCATGATTTGGCTCTCTGTTTGTCTGTTATTGGTGTATAGGAATGCTTGTTATTTTTGCACATTGATTTTGTATCCTGAGACTTTGCTGAAGTTGCTTATCAGCTTAAGAAGATTTTGAGCTGAGACGATGGGGTTTTCTAAATATACAATCATGTCATCTGCAAACAGGGACAATTTGACTTCCTCTTTTCCTACTTGAATACCCTTTATTTCTTTCTGCCCTAGCCAGAACTTCCAACACCATGTTGAATAGGAGTGGTGAGACAGGGCATCCCTGTCTTATGCCGGTTTTCAAAGGGAATGCTTCCAGTTTTTGCCCATTCAGTATGATATTGGCTGTGGGTTTGTCACAAATAGCTCTTATCATTTTGAGATACATCCCATCAATACCTAATTTATTGAGAGTTTTTAGCATGAAGGGCTGTTGAGTTTTGTTGAGGCCTTTTCTGCATCTATTGAGATAATCATGTGGTTTTTGTCTTTGGTTCTGTTTATGATGGATTACGTTCACTGATTTGCATATATTGAACCAGCCTTGCATCCCAGGGATGAAGCCAACTTGATCGTGGTGGATAATCTTTTTGATGTGCTGCTGGATTCGGTTTGCCAGTATTTTATTGAGGATTTTTGCATCAATACCAAACATCTACAACCATCTGATCTTTGACAAACCTGACAAAAACAAGAAACGGCAAAAGGATTCCCAACTTAATAAATGGTGCTGCTGGGAAAACTGGCTAACCATATGTAGAAAGCTGAAACTGGGTCCCTTCCTTACACCTTACAGAAAAATTAATTCAAGATGGATTAAAGACTTAAATATTAGACCTAAAATAATAAAAACCCTAGAAGAAAACCTAGGCAATACCATTCAGGATGTAGGCATGGGCAAGGACTTCATGTCTAAAACACCAAAAGCAATGGCAATAAAAGCCAGAATTGACAAATGGGATCTAATTAAACTAAAGAGCTTCAGCACAGCAAAAGAAACCACCATTAGAGTGAACAGGCAGCCTACAAAATGGGAGAAAATTTTTACAATCTACACATCTGACAGAGGGCTAATATCCAGAATCTACAAAGAACTTAAACAAATTTACAAGAAAAAATAAAACAATCCCATCAAAAAGTGGGCAAAAGATATGAACAGACACTTCTCAAAAGAAGACATTTATGCAGCCAAAAGAGACATGAAAAAATGCTCATCATCACTGGCCATCAGAGAAATGCAAATCAAAACCACAATGAGATACCATCTCATACCAGTTAGAATGACGATCATTAAAAAGTCAGGAAACAACAGGTGCTGGAGAGGATGTGGAGAAATAGGAACACTTTTACACTGTTGGTGGGACTGTAAACTAGTTCAACCATCATGGAAGTCAGTGTGGCGATTCCTCAAGGATCTAGAACTAGAAATACCATTTGACCTAGCAATCTCATTACTGGGTATATACCCAAAGGATTATAAATCATGCTGCTATAAAGACACATGCACACGTATGCTTATTGTGGCACTATTCACAATAGCAGAGACCTGGAACCAACCCAAATGTCCATCAATGATAGACTGGATTAAGAAAATGTGGCACATATGCACCATGGAATACTATGCAGCCATAAAAAAGATGAGTTCGTGTCCTTTGTAGGGACATGGATGAAGCTGGAAACCATCATTCTGAACAAAGTATTGCAAGGACAAAAAACCAAACACTGCATGTTCTCACTCATAAGTGGGAATTGAACAATGAGAACACTTGGACACAGGGTGGAGACATCACACACCGGTGCCTGTCATGGGGTGGGGGGAAGGGGGAGGGATAGCATTAGGAGATATGCCTAATGTAAAGGATGAGTTAATGGGTGCAGCACGCCAACATGGCACATGTATACATATGTAACAGATCTGCACATTGTGCACAAGAACCCTAGAACTTAAAGTATAATTAAAAACAAAAAAAGATGCATTGTTGTTTATTTGAAGTTTCTCTTCTTTTTTGATGTAAGTGCTTACAGCTATAAACTCCCCTCTTAGGACTGGTTTTGCTGTATCCCATAAAGTTTGATATGTTCTTTCTATTATCATTTATTTTAATAAATTTTCCAGTTTCCTCTTTATTTATTGACACACTGGTCATTCAGGAGCATACTCTTTGATTTGCATGTATTTGTGTAATTTTCCAAATTCCTCTTGTTATTAATTTCTAGTTTTCTTCCACTGTGGTCAGAGAATATGCTTGATGTTATTTTAGTTACTTGGAATGTTTTAAGGGCTTGTTTTCTGACCCAAGATATGGTCTGTCTTTGAGAATGATTTACGTGCTGAAGGAAAGAATGTGTATCATGCATCCATTGGATGGAGCTGGGAGTAGAGTGACACAAGCATCCTTGTGGCTACCATTACTAGGACTGTGCTGGGTCAGACCTGAAGCCAGCACAGCACTCGGTGTCAAACAAGGCCTGATGTAACCGCTTCCTGGCTACTACCTCTGTTTGCTCAAGGCTCCAGGGCTCTACAGTCAGCAGGTGGCAAGCCAATCAGGCCTGTGTCCTTCCTTTTAGGGAAGTGAGTTCCCCAAGCCCCAGGCAGGTCCAGATTGCCATCCAGGAGTCAGGGACTGGAGTTAAAAACTTAGAAGTCTACCTGGTGTTCTACTGTACTGTTGTTGAGCTGATACTGAAATGACCAGATGCAGTCCTTCCACCTTTTTCCTCCCCTTTCCAAAGGCAGAGTGTAAGGTTAGCCGAGAGAAGGAACGAGTAGATCCCAAAGTCAGGCAAGCAAGTTTGTATTAACCTGCCGGGCTGCTCCACTGTAAACAGAGGAGGCAGCCCCGCTTACAGGCTGCTGTGGGGTTTTATAGGGCAAGGGGCTACGTTGGGGTGGGGGAAACTGAGTAGGGTTGCAGATGTTTCAACCGTTTCTTGGAAATGTTTTTGCCTGCTTGGCTAGGCAAGCTCAGCTAGGCAAGGTGGGCAGATGTCTTAACTGCATCCTGGAAATGTTTACGAGTTCTACTGAAAGTCTTGCACAAGACTGTAGAAAAGGTGAGGGGAGGTTGTTTGTAGGTGGTCACAAAGTACTGTATTGCGAAGGACATGGAGGAGGAGGAGGCATAGCTTGGATCTCTAACACAGAGGAGCCTCTTCCTGTGGCCACTGCCACCACAGTCTCATAAGGAGTACTGCCAGACTACCACTGATGTTCTCTTAAGTTCCAAGGGCTCTTCAGTCAGCTTGTAGTAAATTCTGCCTGGCCTTGGACTCATCCTTCAGAGAAGTAAGCTCCCCTCTGGTTCAGGGGAGGTCTGGAAATGCTGTCCAAGATCCAAGTCCTGGAATGGTCTGAGCTGGTACCTAAGGTGCAAGACAAAGTCTCCCTTACTTTTCCCTCCACTGTTCTTAAACAGAAGATATGTTGTCCCATAGCCAAGACAGCTGAGAATGCAGTGAGTCTTACCTGAAGCCAGCAAGTTTCAGAGTCACATCTAGGGCCCTTGAGGTAGTACCTGGGCATTACTGCTGCTTATTCAGGGTGCAAAGGCTATTTGGTTAGGAGGTAATAAATCCTGACAGGGTTGACTCCTTCCCTTCAAGGCAGCAGGTTCCATTCTAGCTCAGGGTGTGTCTAGAAATGTCATCTAGGAGCTAGGGCCTGGAAAGGGGGTCTCAAACTCTTACTGGTGTCCAATCTCGCTGTGGCTGAGCTTGTATCCAAGATGTAAGGCAAAGTCCTCCCCATTCTTCCTTCTTCTCTCCTCAAGCATAGAGAAGGTGTCTCTTTTAGAGAAGCGAGTTGTGCAGTCTGGGATTAGGAGAGGGATGATGCCAGCACTCTGTTAGCTGCCCTGGCTGGTGTCTCAGTAGGTTATAGGCTCCCCCAGTCCACTGGCTCTTGGCCCAATTCAGCACTGGGGCTCATCTACAAGTTGCAGTTTTTGTGGCCTAGACTGCTTTCCAAGTTTAGTTTGGATCCAGAGCACTTTAGCCAACAATAGCAAGGCTTGTGGGAACTCAAGTTTGGACCTTTGGGACTGGCAATTCCCTTCTGGCTAGGGCTGGTTTGAATGTTCCCTCTGTGTTTGGGTGTTAGCTGAGTTTGGTCCTGTTTTGTTTTTCGCTATAACAGGGTGGCACTGAGTTCAATGCCTGACAATTGCTGTACTCTCCCTCTCCCCAGCACAAAAAGCCACTCTTCTCACCATGCCATTGTTGCTGGGGAATGGGGGATTCAAGACTGTTGTTGATTCAAGATTGATCCTCTGACCTCTTCAGTGCCTCTTTCAGTGATAAAAAGTTAAAACCAGATACTATGAATTTTGTTTTTTTATGAGATGCTTTTGTAAAGATAGTTGTTAAATTGATGTCCTTTATGGAGGGATGATCTGTGGAGCCTTCTATTCCCCTATCTTGTTCCAGCCCAACTGATCATCTTTATAGATATATGGAAATATGTATTTATTTCACAAAATTTCTGAAAGTTTATTCAAAACAAAAACTAAGTATTTACTATTTTTAAATAAAAAACTGTAATTAAACTATAAATGCAGCCTCTAAATAATTAAGAAATAGATAACATAATTATACATAATTGTTCATAATCATATTGGTATTATAATAATCCAGTTATAATATTTTCATTTCAATTAAATCATTGATAATAAATTCTTATAACCAGACTGAACTTCTTGAGAAACAACCATGTTTGCTTTCCTTCAAGACCTATCGTAGTATTACACTCATAGTTGGCACTCAATAACTGTTTAGTAGAAAGTAACAGTGCATGTTGATGGGAATGTAAATTAGTACAAACACTATGGAGAATGCTGTGGATGTTTCTCATAAACTAAAAATAGTGCTATCATATGATCCAGCAATCCCACTGCTAGGTATATACCCAAAAGAAAGGAAATCAGGATATCAAAGAGATATCTGCACTCCCATATCTATTGCTGCACTATTCACAGTAGCCAATATTTAGAAGCAACCTAAGTGTCTATCAACAGATGAATGGATAAAGAAATGTGGTACATATATACAATGGAATATTATCCAGCCATAAAAAGAATGAGATCTTGTCATCTGCAACAACAAGGATAGAAGTGGAGGTCATGTCAAGTGAAATAAGCCAAACACAGAAAGACTAAGTTCACATTTCTCACTTATTTGTGTGAGTTTAAAATTCAAAACAATTGAACTCATAGAGAGATTGAGTAGAAGGAGGATTACTAGGTCTGGAAAGGGCAGTGAGGGGGGTTAATATGTACAAAAAGTGGTTAGAATGAATGAATAAGATGTATACAGCATATGACTACAGTCAATAATAATTTAATTGTACATTTAAAAATAACTAAAAGTGTTTTTTCATTGGATTGTTTGTAGCACAGGGATAAATGCTCGAGGTAATGGATATGCCATTACCCTGATGGAATTATTACATATTGTATACCTGTATCAAAATATCTCATGTACCTCATAAATATACATACCCACTATGTACCTACCAAAATTAAAAAGTAAGTAAATAAATAAAAGAAACAGTGTAGAGAAGAAGAAAAAAATTGAGACATAAAGAAAAGAGGCATGTAGTGAACATTTGAGTAGCAACCAGAAGGTTTTTACGCCAAATGCCAAGATCAGTAAGATATTATATATAGATGGTGTTTGAATCCAACTTACAATTTGTTCTGGAAGAAAAGGCCAATCGGGCAGTAAAACCATAGTTCAGTTTTTTTAACATTGTGACAGAATTGATGGTCTAGTGAGCCTTTAAAACACTTTTCACAATAAAACTAGTTCTTGGCTTTTCTTTCATTGTATACAATTTTGATTTATTGAGCTGACTTCTACAGTTCTAAGTAGAAAACTTTATGAGCAGAACTATTGCCTTTGGCATTTATATTCTCTTCTGGTAACAGGTGCTTTTATTTCATTGCAAAAGAACACACTTTTCCCTATAAATCAATACAGCATTTTTTCGTTCCTTGTTACCATCTCAGCTTCTGGGTTTACTACATTCTATTGGATTATACTCAGCACAGATGCCAAACATTTATATTATTGGTGAATCAGTTCATAGCATTTTTTTTTCTTAATGAGGTAAATACAGTCCATATTCTGTTTTCAAACTGACAGTATAAGTAATCTCACATGACTTATCAAAGGCCTTGCATCTTTAAAAAGTTTTCAATTTCATTTAAGAGAACCAGATTCTTTTAATATGCTTCTGCATTGACTTAAATTACTACATATCTTTGTGAAACTAATGTACTATTCTTATGAATAAATGAGAGAAATTAATTGAGTATGACATATCTAGTTTAATTGCTTTGGAGACAATCTATTCTAGATTAATTAAACCATGCTTAACATGTTGTAGTAGTAACTGTGAAATTCATGGAAAATTCCTTTATTCTTAGAAACATTAATACTTTGAGCTTTATTCAGAAGAAATCTTAATACCAAGTGATAGAACTGGGAAATAAAATCTCCAGCCTTATATGTTAAAGAGCTGTGTTCTTTTATTTTATAATAATAAAATATGATATTTATTGATGGTAATATGATGTATGCCTCTGGGACTTATCAGGCACAATGATGCTTCATATAGCTTATTAGAAAGTATTATTTTAGCCAGACACGGTGGCTCACACCTGTAATCCCAGCACTTTGGGAGGACGAGGCAGGTGGATCTCCTGAGGTCAGGAGTTTGAGACCAGCCTGACTAACATGGTGAAACCCCATCTCTACTAAAAATACAAAATTAGCTGGGCTTGGTGGTACATGCCTGTAATCCCAGCTACTGGGGAGGCTGAGGCAGGAGAATCGCTTGAACCTGGGAGGCGGAGGTTGCGGTGAGCCAAGATCACACCATTGCACTCCAGCAAAACTCCGTCTCAAAAAAAAAAAAAAAAAAAAAGAAAGAAAGTATTGTTTTAACTTACTTCTAAATAACATAATAACATTATACTTGGAAAATGCAGTTATTAAAAGAAGAATATATACTTGAGAAAACCACTTTGATTTTACATTTACAATAAAGTGATCTAAAAAAGACTTTTGTAATGTAATATATGGTGTCACCATCAGTGACGCTCCCTACTGCTTCCCAATCATTTTCTCTTCATTGTCTATGTAGAAAATAATGATGTTGTCTATAGCGCACATATGGTAAACTGACAAAGCTACTGCTTGAAGTGGAAGAAGTGGAGGAGCTCTTTTGTTTCCCAAGAAAAACCATACTCAGCATGAATGGGATGTTCTACTCTCTAAAATACTAAGTTTTAAGGCAATTCTCCAAAAAAGATTGTAAGCAAATAATATTTGTTAAGTATATGCAAAGGTATGCATCATTTTCACAGGTCATCTGACTTAAGAGTTTCATTATGGTTTCTTTCTCTTGTTCTCTTAGAATTCACATTTCTTTCTATCACTATCTTGCTCTTCTGATGTTCACTACTTTCCTTACTTTGTATTGCCTCCAGGATTCTCATATTCCTTGAGCTCAGGTGCAGCATTTTGTTTCTGTTCATGTAAACCTTGGCAAAATATTCTATGGCATACTGCACTATGATTTGTGAAGTTGTATATGTATTAGGCTTATCAGACAACTGAGATATATAAAAAAAGAATAGCTTTTAATGATCATGACCCATGACATGTAAATGTGTCTATTTCTATTTGATATCACTTACATACCTATTAATTCTCACTTAAATTTACTAAGGTTTTCCAATCGGTGGAATTCTTTAGCCACTACTAAAACTCGCAGTCTTTAAATAGATTCAAAAGAAAGAGTAGAGACATGAAAAAGCCATTTATTATGATTTTAGTGTATTTTTGAAACTTTAAAAAATGATGATTTTGAGACAAATTTTTATATATATAAAATAATTTTAAAATCCAAAATTTTGCTCAAGGTACTTTATTTTACTTAATAAATAACTCAAAATTGACTGCCTACAATTTAGTACACAAATTCAATCTCAAGAGGAATCACTCAACAGTTTTTGCAAGTAAAACTTACCATTTATATTTAGCCCATATTACTAAGGATATTTAATATTTTTACTGCAGAAACCAACTTGCATCTTCTTACACACACACAGACACACGCACACACCATATACACACACATTAAATAATTTTTGTATAAAAACAATTGTATGAGGACAGGGAAATGTGTACAGTATTGTTTCTTGAAGTGTTCGTCAGAATTGCTCTATAAAACCGAAAAAAAATTCATCAGTATTGTGAGGCTTGGATAAACTATGGCTAATTCACATCGTGACATTTTACACAACCAATAAAAAAGAAGAAAATTTAATCTGACAACTTGAAGTGATTTTCGTGATTTATATTGAGTGAGTAAAACAAGGTACAGTAAATGTGTATAATATGTTTTTATTTATGTAGAAATAAATAATGACAAAACAGTCTATACAGGTATGTGTGATTATAAAAGATTGAAATAGAATATGGAATAATATTAATATATAATAGGTTGCCCCTGAGGGTTACCAGGTGGAGCAGGAATAAAATGAGGGGAAAATAAGAGGGAAAAGGGGGATAAACTGAACTTTAAAAAACATAATTGAAGATAATTGTAAGACAAACCTCAGACTGGCAGAAAATATTTGCAAAAGTCATATATAATACAAGACTGTCATACAAAATGTACAAAGAACTTTTTAAAACTTAACAATAAGAAAACGAACAACTTGCCGGGCGCAGTGGCTCACGCCTGTAATCCCAGCACTTTGGGAGGCTGAGGCGGGTGGATCAGGAGGTCGGGAGATCGAGACCATCCTGGCTAACACAGTGAAACCCCGTCTCTACTAAAAATACAAAAAATTAGCCGGGCGAGGTGGTGGGCGCCTGCAGTCCCAGCTACTCAGGAGGCTGAGGCAGGAGAATGGCGTGAACCCCGGGGGCGGAGCCTGCAGTGAGGCGAGATCGCGCCACTGCACTCCAGCCTGGGCGACAGCGAGACTTCGTCTCAAAAAAAAAAAAAAAAAAAAAGAAAATGAACAACTTAATTTAAAAATGGACAAAAGAGCTAAACAGTACACTCACCAAAGAAGATCCACAGATGGCAAATAAGTGTATGAAAAGATGATCCACATCATATGTGCTATGGACTGAATTGTGTAAAACCAAAAAATTCATATGTTGAAATCCTAATTTCCGATGTTACTGCATTTGGAGAAAGGATTTTTAGGACTGGTGCCTTTAAGGAGATAAGTTAAATGAGGTCATTAAGAATGAGGTTCTAATCTGATAAAACTGGTTTTCTAATAAGAAAACCAATGTACACAGAGAAAAGCTCATGTGGGGACACAATGAGAAGGCAGCTGTCTGCAAGTCAGAAAACGGAGCATTACCAAAACTCATCTCTACTGGCATCTTAATCATGGACTTTCAGCTTTCAGACTGTAAGAAAATAAATGTCTGTTGTTTAAGCCACCCACTCTATGTTATCTTGTTATGGCAGACCTAGTAGTCTAATACAATATATCATCAGGAAATTTTAAATTAAAACAATTTTAATTTTTTAAAAGAGATACCACCATACAACTATTAAAATGGTCAAAATCCAAAACACTGACAACATCAAATGCTGGTGAGGATGTGGAGGAATGGGAGCTAATTCATTTTTGGTGGAAATGTAGAATGGTATAGCCACATTAAAAGATCATTTGGTAGTTTATTTTAAAAGTAAATGTGTTGCCATACATTCCAGCAATTATACTTCTTGGTATTTACTCAAATGAGTTGAAGACATATGTCTATATAAAAACCTACACACAGTGCTTATAGCAGTTTTATTCATAATTTCCCATATTTGGAAGCAACAAGATTTCCTTCGGTAGGTAAATGGATAAGTAAACTGTAGTAGACACAGAAAATGGTATATTATTCAGTGCTAAAGAAAAATGAGCTATCAAGCCGTGAAAAGAGATGATGGCAACTCAGTGGCACTAAGTGAATAAAACGGTTACATACTGTCCAACTATATGACATAATGGAAAAGGCAAAACTATGGAAACAGTAAAATGATCAGTGGTTCCCAGGGTTTGGAGGGAGGGAAGGATGAATAGGTAGTGTGCAGAGGATTTGTTGGGCAAGGCACTTATTCAGTATGATACTATGATGTTGGATACATGGTCATCATATGTTTGTTAAAAACCAAGGTGGGTGGATCACATGAGTTCAGGAGTTCGAGACCAGGCCGGCCAACACGGCGAAACCCCATCTCTACTAAAAATACAAAAATTAGCCAGACATGGTGGTGCCGGCCTGTAATCCCAGCTACTTGGGAGGCTAAGGCAGGAGAATTGCTTGAACCCGGGAGGCAGAGGTTGCAGTGAGTCGAGATTACACCACTGCACTCCAGCCTGGGCAACAAAGAAAGGCTCTGTGTTAATAAATACATACATACATACATACCATAGAATGTACACTACTGAGTGAACCCTAATGTAAACTATGGACTTGGGGTAACAATGATTATAGATCCAGTGACTATAATAAATATACCATTCTGTTGTGTAATGTTCTCCATGTTTAAGGGCTGGGAGTATTTGAAAATCTCTAAACTTTCTACTCAATTTTGTTGTGAGCCTCAGAAAATTGCTCTAAAAATAGTGTACTTTAAAAAGAACATTGTTACATTTATGTATTTATTTGCCTGTTAAATAAAAAAAAGAATCTCTAGTGCTTATGTATGTAGAAGTTACTTTTCCTATACTGGGTCTGCTTCCTACAAATTATTTTTTGTGATGACTACTAAGTTATTCTCTTTGTGGCTTAATAATCTGTTCACTCACCTAATTGTATGGTTTGTATTTATTCTTTTTTAAAACACTGAAGACTGGAAGTAACCCATACTAGAGTGTTATTTCTTAAAATGGCTTTTACTTACATTCAGTTTTATATAGTTGAGTTTATTATTACATAGGAAAATGTGCAGCATGGTAAGTAGTGTAAAAGAGATATTAATTGCTTCTAACTGGATCTGATAGAGAGATGATCTAATAGCAATAAGGTATTTAAAGAGATTGAGTTTGGGGCCCAATCTCAGGGTCACTGAAGACTGGGAGAATGTCAGGATCATTCACGTATTGTAATAGACGTATTTTCTATTTTTCCCGTATGTGTGTATGTATATATATATTAGCAATAATATATATTTTTGAATATATATATATATTTTGAAAAATATTAGCAATAATGTATATTTTTGAAAAAATACAGGCTCTGTATCTAGTGGTTTTGGAACAAGTAGGCTTTTGTGGATTCTGGAAATCTAAGACAAATTGAGAAACATCAGACAAAGAATGGAAGTGAGAATAGAGAGGAAGCAAAATGTTCTATGGATGTTGTCACTTGGAGGGAGAAGGCTGTGTTGCATAGACCAGGTATGCATTGTGCTCAAGATGCGCAGGTGGAGGACGATATCCTGGAAATCAGGTAACAGCTATAGGGACCAAGAAATAACCCAGGGAAAAAAAGATGGGAGACCCAGGTCCATAAGGAGCAGGATATTCCTATTGGAAACAGAAGGCAGAAAAAGATTGGGTCAAACACTATGCCTATGCTACCAGAAATAGTAACACTGGGAATTATTGTTCCAGTGTTTCTTAGATACTGCTCTGTCTGCCTCTTTCACATTTATCTGTTCTTTCTAGCTGGCTATAGAGTTTCTCTAGAATCCCAAATGGACTGGGAAGTCAGACCTGGCAGCTTCCATTCCCCTACCACTATCCTAAACTCCAACCCTCCAAGAGAGGTCAGGAACATAAAAACATGAAACCTGATGCTGCCTGTGCAAGTTAAGTTCTGATTTCTGAATTTAGAGTGATATTGAAATGTTCCTGATGACCATGATGATGATGAATAAGAAAAGAACAAACAAGACAAAATCTTAGTGTTGGAAGGCTACTTGAAGTTAAAATTGTTTGTACAACTTCTGACTCTATTTATTACATCCTAAGAGACAGGATTTGGCTGAACAAGGTTTATGGAATGTGTTAGTGAAGGAATATGCTATAGGGATAAGCTCAGTTTCTGTCAATCAGGATGTGGCTTCCATTTCACTTGGAATTTATTGCTTTAGCATTACTCTAGAGCATCTTAAAAAGATCATGTATTTTGTTTTTTTGTTTTGTTTTGTTTTTATATAAAACAGGGACAACATATACAACAACAATAAAGGATGTTATCAAGAATCTGTCAACATTTAACTTATTTCAGTTTAGCACAGATGAAATTTATTTTTTTTATGGAGGTCAAGTCTATTTACACCTCTATCCACTGGTACTAGGTCTCTTTTTGAGAGTTATAAATATATATAAATAAATATAAATGATGCCATTTTGCATATTTTAAACTTTCTTCCTATCATCCCTGCTATAAAACATACTGATCTTTAGTGTTTTTATGCTCCAATTCTGCCACACACACACACACACACACATACATGCTCTTATTTACATGTCTGTTCCTTTCCAATCTAAGCATGGCAGAGGCTACCAACTATCCACTGGATTGTTCAATTGGAATAATATCAAGCTTATAGTCAACTAAGGCTCTGCCTCTGTTCTCCTTCTCCAGTTTTGCCTTTAAATAAAAAAGTTTTTCTTAACTAGATATACCATCTCTTTTGAGATGTGCCTGAACAAGCTGTTGTAAGCCTTACCTTATTTCACTTTATGACATTCTTGATTCTATTAATCAGTTATCTGGTGTTTCATTCTCCTGCTACAACACTAAATATATAAAATGTCTCTTAGTCATAGATTTTATTTTCCCTTCCAGCTTGACCCTGAGTCTCTTTCCGCAAAACCAATTTGCTTCACTTAAAAAAAATGAAGTGTAGCTGGGTCCCTTATACTGTTTAAGTTTGAAAGATGTGTTCCCAAATTGTGGCAGAGGGTTCCTATTGGTGATAACAGAATCCAAGTAGCTAGGAATTGTTTTTAAGTAAAATATTTCTTGTGCTTTAGTGGAACATATGATGCTATGATGTGCCTCCAGAAAGAAGAACATAACATCCTCCTAAAGTAGTTTTGAAATAGACAAACAAACAATTCTTATTAAGCCTGTAGACCTGAATAGCAATAGAAAGGTAACACAGGGAGAAGAAACAGTGTATTGCAGCGAAATTCAGCTACTTAAAAACTCTAATGGAAAAACAAATAAATTGCAAGACAAAAGATATGGGCCAAAAATCTGCACGTTAAAAGGTGAAACACATTTACTGCACTTATTTTAATTTGAAAATTTAAACAATCATTACATATTTTATATTAAATAATTTTTATTTTTGGTAATGGCATTATGGTTACATTTTTAAAAAGAGTTCTTAACTTTTAGAAATCATAATTAAATATTTCAGATAAAAAGATACGGTTTCTGGGACTGACTTCAAAATAATCCATGAAGGGAGAATAGTGTGGGTAGAGATGGAGCAAGATTAAAAGTGAATTGACAATTGTTAAAGTTATTTGATGAATATATGGTAGTTCCTTACATTATTCAGTGTAATTTTAAGTTGGTGTTTCCTATAATAAAAATTATATGTATGTAGGTTGTTTTTAAAGAATCTTTCTTGGGTAAATATAAAAGCATGCATGCATACACACACACACACACACACACACACACACACACACACATACATAGGGATCACACAAGAAACTGATTTTTTTGACTTTGAGTTATAAAGTACACTATTTCTGCTTCTGAAGGATTCAGGCAATATTTGGAGAAAATTATTCTGAAACTAAAATGCAGTACTAGAGTTCTAGAACAAGTGCTGGAAAGTATGAAGTATGAGTTATAGAAGGTCACTGTCTCTGACAAATTTATAATATAATGAAGGGGGCAGATAGCAGGCATCCACAAAATAATGTGATTAGTATTCTAATCAATGCAAATTAATTATATGATGGAAACCAAAGAAAAATCGTGTCCTATTCTGTCCAGTTGGATAGAGTATGAGATACATGGAGGAAAAGGTGAACTAAGAGGACAACAAAGTGAATTGACACTCAATTTTGAAAAATTTTGAATGAAGTGCCAATAAATTTTGAATAATATAGGGAAGTCTGAATGCTATATTAGCAAATTATGTTAAAATTTGAATAAGCAAATTCCCTGAAAAATAATGTTAAAACTCAATTTTTCTGGTGATTTTGGTGGGCATTAATAGGAAAAGGAAGGATTTCATTACAGGAGGCTTGGTTGGAAGGCTAGTCCAAATACACAAACGTGCATGCATGCACACACACATACAATATACATGTATTATTACTGGATTTTTACTTTTGGCCTTGGTATAGTGCTAGACATAGTAACAATTAAATAATGCATGTCTACCAGAAATTGGAAGAATAAGATCAACATCACTCTGTTGAAACTTCTCTGTGGAGAATGAATTTGAAATTGAGAATTCCGATTTGTATATTACTGTAATCATACTACTGAGATTTGACAAATATGTGTCTTGAGTACTTTTCTGTGTGATTAAAATAAGGATACATAGAAATACTCTGTATGTTGTGAAATTGTAATTAATATTTTGCCAAATAAATCTCAATGTTCTTTTTAAAAACTAATAAGTAGTTTCATTTTATAAGAAAAATTCTCTTTAAGAAGAATTATTAGTTATCCATATTAGTTGATTACAAGGTAAGTCCCAGAAGCACAGATATTCCAAATTTCAGTGGTCACGCAAGATGAAAGTTTATTTCTCTCTTAGGTAACAAGTCAGTGGTCAGCAGACATCCGGGGCTGGTAGGTGGCTCTCTCATCCTTTTTACATGGCAAATGTGAGACCCAACATGGCTGTTCTAGTTCTGGCATCTCCACATTAGTGAAAAGGGGTAAGAAACTTGCGGAGTGATGCCTAGTTGTTTCAGAACAGGACCTGAAAGTGATGTATATTTTTTTAACTCATGTTCTCCCTCTTCCTAAAATGCAAATAGTGCTTATCATCTACCAGGCATAATTTTAAGCCTTTACAAGATTTTACAGATAAAAACAGGAAGCATGCTGCATGTGAGTGGCCATAACTAGTAGCAACAATAAAAGTTAGGAAATGTACCCGTTAGTCTGGTGAACACCTGCTCATCTGAAATTCTTACTATAAAAGGAGAGAAGAATGAATATTGAGGAATCACTAGGAGTTCGCTACATGGACTAAAACAATTATATATGAAAAAACAAGTGAATAATGAGGTTGACAAAATGTCTTATTATAGTACTTAAATAAATAAAATAGAGCACCTGGTATGTGTAGTGATGGTTTACAAAATTTATTTCTATTCTTTTCTAAATTTAATCCTGGAATGTTCTATTTCATAAATAGAGTATAGTTCTTTGGAGCACAAAAATGGAGAAAAATAAATGGGGGACAATTATTTTTTTCTCTAATACTAATTTTTCACTTTTTAAGATAAAAAAATCAAAATAATTCAATTCCCTTAAAATATTCATGCATATTCAATTTCTTTCTCAAAATATTTTGAAAGAATCAAAATATAACAAAGCATATATTTTTCCTATTTTAGAATTCAGCCAAATTCAGTGTCATGAGTTATTATAAAAACAGTCTTAAAGAAAATTGCTCAAATGGTATTGTCAAGTTTAAGAATATAAAAGAAAAATATCTCGGCTGAAATGAATGTAAATGTATATAAACTTTAAAATTAAAAAACAATTAAAAGGCTTGCTTATAGTATACATTCTAGGAACTAAACTGCAAAACTCGTTTGATTGACTATGTCTGTGGCTTCAAAGCAGATAGACCAAGAGAAGAAAAAGAGAGCTATCAAATTGCAAATAACTGCCAACTTTATGGCAGTGTCTATGAGAGGTTCTTTCTTAATCACCACCCCCTGTCCTGACATCGAGTGTACAAATTACTCAATATATTAAACCACTCCTGCCTTTCAGCTAAATAGATATGAAACACATAGAAATGGAAACAAAGACAGACTTTGAACTTTTGATACTTCATGTGAACCTCCATTTTAAATATACATTTCTCAGCTGTTAGTTCTCACTTCAGTTTCAGAACAATGTTTTTGACCTAACCTTCCTACCAGACCCTGTTATATGAAGCAAGTAAGTGTATTCCCCCTCGGGATCCTTGAAAAATGACTTAATTTGACAAAGAAACAATCTCCCTTTCTCTCTCTCTCTCTCTTTTTTTTTTTTACTATGGGCCAATGTCAAACCTGAAAAGTGATACTCTACCCTTCCCAAAGCTAAATAACTGGAAAAGAGCTACTAAATAAACTACTTAGAGACATGCTAAGATTGTTTTATGGTACTTTTGGCCATCTAATTAGGTAGGTACAGTAAATCCTAGTGTGCAACAGCAGCAACTATAATAATACAGATGTCTATTTTGGTTCACAAAATTAAGAAAAATTTGTTAATGCATCAAAAGTTGAATTTAGAATGTAACATAAATCTCAGATCAGTCTGGCATGTCTTGGCAAATAAAAATTATAAAATATAAAAAGCCAAACTGCTTTAATCAAAGTACTTGGATTTTTACTGGTATTTATTGTACAGTTTTTCTTTTTGCTATAACTAAAACAAATATTTGTTATAGTCCATCTTTCTTCTTTTCAGATTCTAACCCATGAGAAAATAATTCTCCAGTTTTTATTTGTTTATTTCTCTTGGTAAGGAACATCACAAACAATTGATTTATTCTCAATTGACAATACATATACATGTATTTTTCCAGGAAGTTGACTTGGAGGTGAGGGGTAATGGTAGAGGAATGTTTTGTATTTGATCTATTTTCTGCTTATATACTGACATCAGAATTCATTTCCTTTTATATTATCTATCCACATCTCACCCTTGATTATTTTCACTGGAGATTAAAAAACACCAATATCCAATGGGGGACAGTCCTAAAACTAACTCAAACTCTAATGTACCTGATTTTTGTTTTTGCTTTTAATTGAATGCCATAAATCTTTAGAGGCCATAAGCCCATTTCGATGAGTTCTGAATGGTATATTTTTATGAAATAGAATTGAATGGTTAAAAAAAAGAAATCATCAACAAAGGGCCAGGCATGGTGGCTCACACCTGTAATCCCAGTACTTTGTGAGGCCAAGGCGGGCGGATCATTTGAGGTTAGGAGTTTAAGACCAGCCTGACCGACATGGTGAAATTCTGTCTTCACTAAAACAAAACAAAACAAAACAAAAAAAAACCATAAGAAAATTAGCCAGGTGTAGTGGTGCATGCCTGTAGTTGCAGCTACTCGGGAGGCTAAGGCAGGAGAATTGCTTGAACTGGGAGGCAGAGTCTGCAGTGAGCCGAGATCGTGCCATTGCACTCCAGCCTGGACGACAGAGTGAGACTCTGTCTCAAAAAAGAAAAAAAAAATCAAATCAACAGAAACAGGGCATCACAGATGGCAAAATTAAATAGGGCTTTAGTAAAATTTTGTTTCAGTTTGTGTATGTACTGAGTAAAATGCATTTCTTTCTATAGGGAATAATCAGAGGGCTTTATAAAACTAAACTATGTAAAAGTCAGAGGCCCCTCAGTACACTCAAGTTGCCCTCTTCTGATCTTAGCTTGTCCCTTTCCAGCCTGCCACGAAGGGTTGAAAGCTTCATATGGAAAATCTCTGCTCTGGTAACCTGGCAAAAGGAAAGGATAGTTTTCTCAGAAGAATCACAGACCCAGCCTCCATTGCAGCCCAGGAAAACTGCTGCAGGATTCCATACCTGGATAAAGAAACCATAATAAATAAAGCAGCAGTTTCTACCAACTTTCCCTTAAAATTCCTATGAAAAATAATCAAAGTAAAAAAATTAATATCAAAAATTGAGTCTGTTAACGTTATGGCAGAATCCAGGAGAGTTCTCCATTAACTATAAAGCCGATGGAGTTAAACAGAGAAAATCATGTCTTAGCTTTTAGCTCTTCTTAAAGAAACTGCCTGAAAGAAGGTAGAACTTCTTTTTGTAATTTGACCCATTTTTAAAGGAACTTAGTCTTAATCAAAAAACCTGGCAGCCATTTTCATGTTCTTTTTGAATGAGTCTTGACTTTTTTTTTTTAAAGGAAGCCAGAGTAATTAACAATATTGACAGCTAACATTTAATAAACAAGTAATAAGTGCAATGGCCAGCACTTTATAGCAATTAGTATTGTCCTCATTTTGTCAGTGAGGAAACTGGGCATAGGGAATTAGAGTAACTTGGCCAAAATCACATTGCTGTTAAACTGACCCTTAGCATGCATGTCAAATAACTACACTACACTGCTAGTGAATATCACCTTGAAAATGATCAACTAGAGTACTCAGAGTAAATTTCAGGAAAATATTTAATATTTTCAAAGGATTTCAAGAACTCTGTGAAATATAATCTATTGGCTAAAATATGTTTTAATATTTTGAAAACCAAAGGTATTATATAAAATATCTTCAATAAACTAACAATCCTATGGAATCAAAACATTGTAAAGGGAGAATATCCAGGACAAAATGTCAATAGAATAAGATGAAAAAGAAAATGAATAAATGGAAGAGATATTTAAGAAAATCTAAAGGCAAAGGAAATAGAATTAAAGTAGAAACCAGTGGATGTGAAAGCGAGATTTATTGAGAAACCTAAAATGTAGAACAAATGTCAAGTAGATTTAAACAATAAGATAGTATTTGATAGATCTGAAGGAAAAAAAAAAAACAGAGATACCAGATATTCTTGAAGCACAGATAACATGGGAGCAAAAAAGCTTGAAACAATAGAAGAAATCTTTCCTTGGCTGACACCAAATCAACAAAAAAGGTAGGTCATATTTTAGGGAAAACTAAAGTGTAAAGACCTTTAACAAGATAAATGCTGGCAAACACTTTTAGTCACGAGAAATAAGAAAACTATTATTGGAGCACATCAGCAGGAAAAACAGTTCTACTGAAAAGCAAAAAGCTTTCATTTACTTATCCTGTGCAACTTTAAATGACAGAGGACACTATACAACATGCAGACAGTGCTGTGCAAAAAAAAAAAAAAAATGAGAGCTGAAAATTTTATATCAAACATTTAATTTATGAATGTAAACACATATATCCTTAGCTATCCAAATCTGATTAAAAATATTACATATGGATCATTTTAAAATTACTTTATTTAAAACATTTGTAATTTCCCAAGAAAAATTAAAAGTGCAGGACCACTGAAGATCCTGTATTATCTCTTTAATAATAATATATATATACACACACCCCCCCATATAGTGCCCATAAAATACATTAAAAAATGAATCATATTTATTTTTAAACTCAGCACTTAATAGTATGTACATTTTAGGATATTATATTTCTATGCAGTTTTAAATCAATATGTTTGATTATATCATGTAAATACTCTATATTTCAAAAGAACATGGGAAAAAATGCCCCAAAATATCAAGAGTATTTATCTGTATAGCAACCCTATAGATATATTTTTCTGCTTTTTTAGATATTCTAAATATCCTTTTGGGAATTATTTATGTCATAAAATGAGGAATTAAAGTATATTGATAAATCATTAGAAAGTAAGTTCTCTTTGTTCCACCTGTCTTCCAAAAGCTGCAATTTAGAGGGCTGACCAATGGTCACAGGCAGCTATTAACATAGTCCAAAGGGTAAAAGATGGAAAGCCTTACTCCCTTGATTTTAACCTCAGTTAATAATTAGTCATAAAATAGTCCTGACTTTCCCTGCAATATTCCTTGGAAAAAGGTACAGAGGGGTGTGTGTGTGTGTGTGTGTGTGTGTGTGTGTGTGTGTGTGCATATCTCTCTTAGTGTAAAATTATCTCTAGAATATAAACCTTATGAAGCAGGATTTTTGTTCTGAGATGCATAAACCCAGATGTTTGTATTTTGTTCATTGATGTCCAAATATTTAGAACAGTGCCTGATATATATTAGATATTAAATAAGTATTTGTTGACTAAATAGAAATAATAAAGGGAAAAATACTTTAAGAGTAATGGTATTTAATTTTTTTAGTAGAATGCTGCTTCAAATTGTCTATGTACTATGAAAGTACTCTAAGTACAAATTCAATATATTTACGAATAGAAAAGAATACCTGTTATCAAATAGTTTTTAGAAAGTTAATTGTGTAAAAAAGATTGAAAACAACAAAAGCTAAACGAAGTTGCTATAATTGACATAGAGTTGGAGAGGCAGAGGTCTACCTGCCCTGTTCTTTTCTTCCCCATGGGACTCTGTGGAGGATTCTAGAACACACTGAAACAAAGTTTGAAAGTCAGGGACACAGCTAAGACTATGACATAATTTTTACTTAATTAATAACAGTTAATTGGGTAAAGTTGTATTAGTCTGTTCTCACACTACTATGAAGAAATACTTGAAACTGGGTAATTAATAAAGAAAAGATGTTTAATTGGCTCACGGTTATGCAGGCTGTACAGCAGTGGTCCCCACCTTTCTGACACCAGGGACTGGTTTTGTGGAAGACAATTTTTCAGGGATTGGGACGGGGATGGTTCCCAGATGATTCAAGCACATTACATTTCTTGTGTACTTTATTTCTATTATTTGGTTACATTGCAATATATAATGAAATAATTATACAATTCACCATAACATAGAATCAGATCTTGTTTACCTCCAACTAGATGGTCGCATCTGAGGGTGATAGGAGACAGTGAGAGATCATCAGGCATTAGATTCTCATAAAGAGTGTATAACCTAGATCTTTGGCATGTGCAGTTCACAATAGAGTTCATGCTCCTATGAGAATCTAATGCCGCCACTGATCTGACAGGAGGCAAAATCAGGTGGTAATGTGAGCAATGGGAAGCAGCTGTAAATGCAGATGGTGCTTTGCTTGCCGCTCACCTCCTGATGTGCGGCCTAGTTCCTACAGGCCACAGACTGGTACTGGTACTGGGATTTAGGGACTCCTGCTGTACAGGATGTAAGGCTGCGAGGCCTCAGGGAACTCACAATAATGGCAGAAGGCAAAAGGGAAGAAGGCTCATCTTACATGGCTGGAGCAGGAGGAAGACAGAGCGAAGGGGGAGGTGATACACAGTTTTAAACAACCAGATCTTGTGAGAACTCACTCACTGTCGCCAGAACAACAAGGGGGAAATCCAACCCCATGATCCAATCACGTCCTAGGAGGCTCCTCCTCCAACACTGGGGATTACAATTAGACATGGGATTTGAGCAGGGACGCAAATTCAAACCATATTAATGGTGGTGCTTGAATTGCTGAAAGAAGGAGTTGAAACCTTCCCCAGGATCAAGAGAAAAAAAGTGCAGTGATAGGTTAATGATGTCTTGTAGGCATGGTACTTGGGAGGAGTAGACATTTAAAACAAAAACATGGATTTTTAATTTTGGTATTCAGCATGTCTGAGGTTTTATGTTTAAAAAACTAAACATTTTATAAAGTGAAATATGCATCAAATACTTATAAAAATCCTTTATGCAACCCAACTGATACTGCTGTTTCAGAAAACAGGGTTTAAAAACCATAGCACTGGCTGGGTGTGATGGCTCACACCTGTAATCAAAGTACTTTGGGAGGCCAAGGCAGGAGGATCGCTTTAGGTCAGGAGTTCGAGACCAGCCTGGCCAACATAGTGAAACCCTGTCTCTACTAAAAATACAAAATTAGCTGGGCATGGTGGCACACGCCTGTAATCCCAGCTACTCAAGAGGCTGGGGCAAGAGAATAACTTGAACCCAGGGGGCAGAGTTTGCAGTGAACCAAGATCGTGCCACTGCACTCCAGCCTGGACAACAGAGCAAGACTCCATCTCAAAACAAAAAAGAAAACCATAGCACCTGACTAAATCTGGTCAAAATGATTCATTTTTGTATAAAGATAGGATTCCACCTTTTTCCTTCATGTTCAATTAATTCCAGTTCCCTCCTCTTAAAATATCTTAGAAGTCATTAGTGACTGGCATTATACTTAACAGTCTTACTATCATAGGGATAGAGGTAGTTACATGTTTTTTGTTTGTTTGTTTTTCAGATGGAGTCTTGTTCCATCGCCCTGGATAGAGTGCAGTGGCACAATCTCAGCTCACTGCAAGCTCTGCCTCCCGGGTTCACACCATTCTTCTGCCTCAGCCTCCCCAATAGCTGGGACTACAGGTGCCCGCCACCACACCCAGCTAGTTTTTTGTGTGTGTATTTTTAGTAGAGATGGGGTTTCACCATGTTAGCCAGGATGGTCTCCATGCCCTGACCTCGTGATCTGCCTGCCTTGGCCTCCCAAAGTGCTGGGATTACAGGCGTGAGCCACTGTGCCCAGCCATTACATGTTCTTTATATCAACTAAAGAGAGTCCACATATACTTTCACCATTAGGGCCTAATTAAAATCCCCAAACACAGCAAGAAGAAGCATATTATCCCAGCTTCCCCAAAACCTATCATAAGGAGCCTGCTTCCCCTTTGCCTTCTGCCATGATTATAAATTATCATTAAGGTAGCTCATGCTGTGTTCTCTTAAAAAGGGAAAAAAAAATTCCTAAAAAAGAAAGATTTGAATTTCAGAAAAAGACACAGATCAGACAGTGGAATATAAGGTTCTAAACAGTATATACTAATATTAATATCTATTTCATTAGATTCAATTGTTAAATAATTTCTAGCTGGGTGTGGTGGCTCACACCTGTAATCGCAGCATTTTGGGAGGCTGAGACGGGTGGATCACAAGGTCAAGAGATCAAGACCATCTTGGCCAACATGGTGAAACCCTGTCTCTATTAAAAACACAAAAATTAGCTGGGCATGGTAGTGCACGCCTGTAGTCCCAGCTGCTTGGGAGGCTGAGGCAGGAGAATAGCTTGAACCTGGGAGATGGAGGTTGAAATGAGCTGAGATCACGCCACTGCACTCCAGGCTGGTGACAGAGTTAGTCTCTAGCTAAAAAAAAAAAAAAAAAAAATTAAATAATTTCTTATTCTAAGTGTCAGTTAGGTGCTTTGCCCCATCGGGAGAACTGAAATTGTTTGCAATTGCCTCTTAGAGACACAGCTGTTCTCTTTGCCCTCCATTCATTTCCAAGAGCACTAACTCATCAGGTCTTTTTCATGCTTTTGCTTATTTGTTTATGTTTTGTTTTGTTGTGTTCACTTTGCTTTTTGTTCATTAAGCTGCCTGGTCCAAAAATCCTCCTACAATTACGAACTTTAAATGAAAATGTTCCTTAACCCAGGTGAATCTTCAAATCCTTATTTCTAATCTAATCTAGGCAACAATGAAATCATATAACTGCAACTGCCTGAAGTCATATGATTGCACTTTTTTGACCCTTAAGTACATTGTAAAACCTACTCACAATGCCTAAAAGAATTCTCCTCTGGCATGTGGCAGGAAGAGTTTTAAAAGGCCTTTGTTAGTTAACCTTTCTCTTGGGCTAAGTTTACAAGCATCCTAGTTGATAGAAAGCAAATTATCTCATGTTTAAGGCTTCGGGCCCTTTTTTTGTGGTTGTGCCGGACACATGGCATATAACTGAAGTAAATAAATCGTGAGGAAGTCTTAAGTGATATTCAAGAAAAAATGATAAAATGCCTGAGATAACAAAATTTGTTTGTTAACATGTCAAAATTAGATTTGAATACAATGTAATTTCTGATTAAAAAAATTCTTTTAATGTGCGTTTAGTACCTCAGATTGGAGGTCACCTTGATAGCTTTTAAAATGTTACATAATTATTCATTAGCAAGTAATAATCCATAGAAGTTTGAATAATTCTCACTCTTGTAATCCCAGCACTTTGGGAGGCCGAGGCGGGCGGATCACGAGGTCAGGAGATCGAGACGACGGTGAAACCCCGTCTCTACTAAAAATACAAAAAATTAGCCTGGCGTGGTGGCGGGCGCCTGTAGCCCCAGCTACTCCGGAGGCTGAGGCAGGAGAATGGCGTGAACTTGGGAGGCGGAGCTTGCAGTGAGCCGAGATTGCGCCACTACACTCCAGCCTGGGTGACAGAGCGAGACTTCGTCTCAAAAAAAAAAAAAAAAAGAAGTTTGAATAATTAGTTTTATTGCCAAAGGATATCTGAATAAAGGAAGAAATGCACATATCCTGGGGCCTCGCGTTTGAGCTAGGTGTCACAAATCTATGCTTTTTACAAATTCCCAAAGTGAGCATTTCAAATGAAAATTATACACAAAATTTAAGTAGAAACTTCAGACATAGAAAAGGCCAAAGTAGACAAGATCTCTTTACTATTTCATAAGTAATACTAAATTCTAAATAGCATTTTATAATTCTAAATATTAACCGTTTAATCACAACTTTGCAAAATTACCCTAAAGATGAAGAGTGCCCCATTCAAAAAGGAAATACAATGTAGGATGCTCTGATCATGTAATTTACCTCATTTAGCCTGCAAGCCATTGTGTGCACTAGGGAGATACATCAAAATTCCAATTTCTATATATGTAGTCAATTGAGACATTGTATTAGTCAGGGTTCTCTAGAGGGAGAGAATAATGGAATATATAAAAGGGGAGTTTATTAAGTATTAACTCACACAGTCATAAGGGCCCACAGTAGGCTGTCTGCAGGCTGAGGAGCAAGGAGAGCCAGTCCAAGTCCCAGAACTGAAGAACTTAGAGTCTGATGTTCGAGGGCAGGAAGCATCCAGCACAGGAGAAAGATGTAGGCTGGGAGGCTAGGGCAGTCTCATTTTTCATATTTTTCTTCCTGCTTATATTATAGCCACAGTGGCAGCTGATTAGATTGTGCCCACCCAGATTAAGGGTGGGTCTGCCTTTCCCAGCCCACTGACTCAAATGTTAATCTCCTTTGGCAACACCCTCACAGACACATCCAGGATCAATACTTTGTATCTTTCAATCCAATCAAGTTGACACTCAGTATTAACTATCACAGACATTAATAACTTGCCCAAGGCTGTGCAGTTGTCAAGTTACTGAACTATCTTATCAGACCTGGGCCTATCCAATTCCAGAGTATATTCTACATTTTTATTTTGTGGAAGGTAAAACAAAATGTGAAAATATATTAATTTTCAATATGCTTTTACTTGTGATATTATCAATAATAAACAGGACTAGCTACAGTGCTACATGGGAGAAACAGGGGCTTTGGATAAGAAAATCCATCTTTGCACCCTTGTCATTTTCTAGCTGTGTACTTTTTCATTGATTTCACAAATATTTATGTAGCACCTACTATGTACCTGACACTTTTCCAATGGTAAAGATATATCAAACCAGAACAAAACAGAAAACTTCAATAGGTATGCATTCCAGAAAGATGGGGGTGGGAGGCGGGGGTGAATGCTATCCAGGCCAAGAAAAGAGTAAATGCAGAGACTTTGAGGTTGGATGAAGCCCATTGTTTCAGGGCCTGGAAACAGTATACTAGCTGGTAAAAAATATACTAGGCTGTGGCTGTCACTGGCAGGAAATATTTAACTTTTTATTTGACATCTCAGTAGATGGCCAGTGGAAAGTCAGAACAACATAGTGGTTAAGAGTTTGGCTTCTAGCATTCAATGATAAATTTGGTATTGATTGATATATTTACTAACTCTGTGTCATTTATCAAGTTTTTTAACTTTTCCCTAAGTCTCAGGTAATTCTTGTGTAATGTAAGGATAATAAAGTAACAGCCTCATAGAGGTGACGTGAGTACAGAAGGGGATTAGCTGTATAAAATTTCTATTTTTTTCAGATGTTCTGGCATGCGGTGAATGTTCATTGAATAATAAACTTAATGAGCTATGGGCACACCTCAAAAATTATGCAACATTTCTGAGAGAATTCAAGAAGATCCAAGTAAATGGGGAGAGATATATGTCTGTGGATTAGAAGAATAAATATTGTTAAAATGTTAATTTTATAAAATTTGATGTAAAGATTTGACAGTCTCAATCCAAATCTCAGCAAGAATTTTTTTGAATGAAAATCAACAGGCTGATTTTAATATTTTAATAAGAAAATCCAAAGGACTGGGAATAACCAAAACTGTTTTTTAAAAAGATTAAAGTTGGAGGATATGCTGTGCCTAATTACAAGACTTAGTATAAAGCTATAGTGAATGAGACAGTGTAGTTGTGAGTTAAAATTAGACTAGTGATCAAAGGAAAATAATAAAGCAACCAGAAATAGATCCACACATATATGGTCAACTGATTTTCATGAGGATGCAAGGCTTCTTTTTACAAAGGATGCTGGAACAATTGAATATCTTTATGCAAAATTAAATTTGAAGGTTACTTCACATCTTACAGAAAAACTAACTCAAAATTAATGATAGATCCAAAAGTTACACCTAAAATTAGAAAACTTTTAGGAGAAAACAGAAGAAAAATCTTTGCAATCTTGGGTTCTGGATAGATTTCTTGGCTAGAACCCCAAAGTTATATAATTTCCTAAAATAAATTGGTAAATTGGACTTCATAAATATTAAAATATAAAAATTTTTACTTTTTATAGAGAAAAGTCTTGCTATGTTGCCCATATTTCTCTCACACTTGGGGCCTCAAGTGATTCTCCTGTCTTGGCCTCCCAAAATCTTTTGCTCTTCCAGAGATGCTGTTAAGAAAATGAATAGGCAAATAGCAGACTAGGCAAAAAGTATATCAGACTAAAAAATTGGATTCAAAATTTATGCAATATTTTTACAATTTAAGACAAGAGACAACTTGATAAAGAGATGGTATAAGATTGACATCAAAAAGGCTGGAGGGACACTTTAGGGTAAGAGAAATGTTCTGTATTATGATTGCAGTGATGGTTCCGCCACACCTGTATATATCAGTCAAAATTATTAAAATTGTATGTTTAAATTGCCAAGTATTGTTATATTATATTTTAACTGTTTCAACTGTTAAGCAAAAACAAAAACAACATTGTCCATGGGTTGTTATTGTTGACACTGAGTGGTGATGGGCATGTGGAAATTCACCATATTATTTTTTCTATAAGTTTCTGTATTAAAAAGTCAAAGATTATATGTTGTTAAATGGCATATAGGAAAGTTATATGATTCTGCCAGAATGTATAACATTACAAATCCAACTTAAACTGAAGGGCGTGGTGCTTAAGGAACACTCTGTGTGAAGAAAGAATTGGAGTTAACTAAATGAAAAGGCATGCTGGGGTGTTAGAGGAGAAATTATCTCAGCACAAGGCATAGATTTTTAGCAGGATTGAGAATAGCACAATTGAGAGACACTTATAAGACTTGTATGGTTAAAGTTCCCAAAGTAAATTTTGTTATAAAAGGCTCAAATAGATTTTATTATTGAAAGAGTCAAGGAATAAATTTCAGGTGACATTTCATGATACAAAGAGTGGATAGGAAGCCAGTCTCCTTAGTCTGAAGAGGATATAAAATCAGTGTCCTCAGCCTTTTTGACTTTAAATCTGATAGAATAATTTTTTAAAAACCTTTAAATTAAAAATACAAGCAAAATCTAATAGAATCAAAGGATAATTCAAGAACTGAAAAATTACAGATTTAAATTACAAATAAAAGCATGCAAGTATTGATGCATTTAGCTTCTCCCTAGATAAAATGTGAAGTTGAAGTTAATTTTCACGGAGGAGGATAGTAGAGTCTTCAAAAGGGTCCTTTATTAAAAACAGTGAAAACAATTTTACAACTTCCTCATACTGACTTTTGAAGAAATTTCTTTTCAGGCAAATATACAGCTACCAGTGAGTCTCATAGGTTTAGGGAAAGAGGAAAGACATCTACCCTCCACTCTACCCTTAAGGCTTAAGGCTCTGCACATTGAGGAAGAAAACCAAGACAGATTCTTATTAACTGGTTACAGTCACATTCTTCAGCAGGTGATCAGCAAGGACAGAGAAGAGGGCCAAGCCAGCTTTCCCTCTTTCCCCATGTGTTAGTACACTACCCAGTGCAATCAGGGACCTTTACTTTCTTATAGACTTCAGCCTCCATCCCCTAGTTGGTTGGGCACTGAGGGAAATTATCCAAAAATATGTATATTTTTGGTCAATTATTCCTTTTTGTATCTCTAATGCCTAGATAAGTACCTGGTATATATCAGGTACCAATGAATATTTGTTGGATACATGAATAAAATCCTTAACCTGAAGTAATTATTACATTTAACTAGTGTACAGAAGACACTGAACCACGTTTCCCCCCTCATTATAATCTGTTATCTTCTCAGTAGCATTTTTCCTATTCTAAATCACTTCTAACATGAATCTACTTAATAAAGCTCCATTTGAATTATTTTATACATTCTTGAAGGAAAGCGGCTCACACCTCTGCTCCCTATGCATTGCTACAGTTTACTCATGTGTGTGTTTCCACAACATTGCACTCTGGATTTTTCTAAAACAAAATGTTAATGTACTTTTAACTAAAATATTTCCAGCCCATACACAGTAATTAATAGTATTAGTTTCACTATAGCCAAGGCAGTTTCTAGAACCATTCATATTATTTAGCTAAAAAGTTATAAAATGCATAAAAATGGTAAAGTTTTCATTTTCTTTGAACATCACGTATGTTTTAGTATAGTTTCATGACAGGGCTGACAGAAAAATGTTAGAGGATTGAATAACTTTGAGCACTGTATAAAAATGTCAGTCCGAGAGGAAAATATTATAGACCATTTCCAAATGAAAATGGGTTGTGATTTAGGGAAATATCCAGTTTTTATTATTTTTTGGCATCAGAGGCTAATGTAATAACTGTTATAAACTACAGAGAGTCGAGACAACTGGCTTGGCGTTGGAGCCAGCAGTCATTACTCAGTATCATGTCGTCTAAATCTTTGGGACTATGAAAACCTGAGGCTTTTCCCTATTGTCCAAGGAAGTCTGTGTGGGGTCTGGAAATTGCCCACTTTTCTATAAGCCTTTACGGTCCTCCCTTTTTCTCCCCTCCAGGCAACCCGCATGCTATTTTTTTTTAAACTTTGTGTTTTCCTGTCTTTAGTCTCACTCCCTGCCCCACTGTCTATTCACTTGTCACACAGGGCATTACACAGAGGATCCACAAACTGTTATTTTCTGTAAAAAGATAAAGCACAGGAGGTCTGGAGAATAAACAAAGTCATTTTTGAGTGGTCTTTTAATTCACTTATACTCATTTCACTTGATAAAAGGAACTCCCACCCTTTGCTTCTGGAACAAGTCTTTCATCTTTTATCTCTGAATTCTCTATGGCCAGATAAACTATATATACGATTGCAGTACATTTCATTTCCTTCCTTTAATTTCCTCAGCACTATTTTTTTTTTTAAAAGATTTGACATTGGTCAGTACTCTTAAAAAAAGAATAAAAACAACATTATAATTGTATATCTACTCACAGAGCATCTTACATGATGTGATTTCTTACTACTCTATTTTCCATGAAAGGGCTAATATAGAATCTGCCCTCTGGGTCACATGTCTACTGCTGCAAGGACACTGCTGTGTCTGTGGTTGTGGCTGTGACTACAGTAGTCAGAATGTGCGTTTGGTCTATGCAAGATTCTGGTTTGGTTTTATCCACAGGGAGACCAAGCAATTGGATATTAGCCTTCTAGAAGCCGTTTCAGAAATCCAATAATTCAAGTTTTTAAAACGTAAAACTCAACTTTCACTTAATTAGAAATCTCTAAATTCTAGGATTCTTAAAGAATGTCATATGTGACGGGGCTCTCCAGTGCTAAAGATACAGTGGCCACGGTGTGTGGATGAATATTTAACAACCAACTCTTAGGGGAGGGGAAGCCCCAGTTATAGTATTTGCTGATTTCTGCGGTGTAAATACTCCAATTATCGACAATTTTGAGCTACCTTGGAAACATCAGTAAATGTGGAGTTGGGAATTAATAGGTGCAATTTGTTCTTGGGAATGTGCCTGAGCAGTCTCAGCATCCCCTGTGAGATGAACAAAAGAATGTATTTGAATCAGGCCGTAGATATTAATTTGAAATCAGTACTTTAGAAAACATAAATATCAAGTGTTATGTGTCTTTGCTACTAAAAGAAAAGAAAAAGCATTAAGTGTGTTTCAGGGTGTTTTAAATCAAATAAACTAGAAAGAGAAGTCTGGGTTGAGGAAGCAGCATTTCTGGTGCAGATTTAAACACAGCCCATGTAAGCAATATAACCTTTTTTTTTTTGGTATTTTCGTTTAGTAGAGACAGAGTTTCACCATGTTGGTCAGGCTGGTCTCAAACTCCTGACCTCAAGTGATCCACCCACCTCGGCCTCCGAAAGTGCTGGAATTATAGGCATGAGCCACCGCACCCGGCCTAAACAATATGATTTGTTCGTAGTTTCTATAACTCAACTTATTTTTTTTCTCCTCCATTCTTTTGTGGTGCAGGTAACAATCCTCAATCAATTTGGAATCAATTGTTTTTCTCAAGTTGCGTATAATATTAGGGAGGCTTATGTCATAGTAAAACGTTAGTAAGCAGTAAGCCATCCTTGTCAGTGCTATGTGTCCACTTTGGCATCTGCTGAGATGGTTATAGAACACTGATAGTCATTGATCCATGCAGTAGATATGTCCTCTGTTCCTAGCTATATGACTTCCAAGTCTTCTCAGTTATAACTCACTATTTTCTTGACATTGAGGGAACATGGTAGGGGATCTGTTTCTCCCACATCTTTCTGTTGTAGTAGCAACTAAGGCTGAATTTGTCTAGATACAGCATTTACACACTTCTATCATAGGATGATTCATTATCACCCTCTACTCTTAGGGGCCCACAAACCTATATATGCATGTTGCTCTTTCCTGAAGTTTTCATCCAAGTACTGGAGAGCAGACTTCTCCTTCCTTGAGACCCACCTTTATCCACATAATCAAAATTTCTCTTCCAACTATTTCTCAACCTCTATCACTATTAGCTTGGGGCACCTGTCTTGTGTCCTAGACTGAATGATGGCACAAAGAAAGCCTCAATTTAATTCATGATGCTTTATTTCAAATTGTTTTCTAGGTTGTGAGCATTTTGTTTTCCTTTAAAGGTTTAGCCTTCTGGAACTCTAGAGTTGGGGAGAGAGTCCTCCATTTTCTGCTTGATAGTTTTACTTTCCTCTTTAAGTAGAAGAGCACTAAATGGTCTAGCATTTAAATTTAGGGAAGGGAGGAGCAGGGAAAGGAAATATCAGGAAAAACACTTTCTTAATATAGCAGAAATAGCATACCATGCTGGATTTATTGGAGCATTAATTTTTTTGTATTTTTATTAAATGTTTCTGCTACAAATATAGAAGAGCTAGTGGCCTAACCACAAACATGTTTTTTCTTCACTATTAGATTCTGAGAAACATTGAAATTATAAACAAAATTAAAATTTGAAAGAACCCATGGGAAGAAGATTTAAATTACTGAGGAAATCCAGGGGAGTTTAATACCACAGCAGCCAATAATATAATGAATTGAGCTAATAAACTGTGATTCCCAGTACAAACACCTAGAAAGATTGCATTTTTAACAAACACACAATCTCAGAAGTCCCCAGAAGCCAAAAATAAAGAGGAAACTTAAACTTGGGGCAATAATTTTGAAGTAAGTTTGCAATATGCTTTTGAATGAATAGAGTAGAGGCCGAAAGGGCATCAGAGCAGGGATGAGATCTTAGAGCTAGGGCCTGAAATAGTAATGCCTGTGCTGGAACCTGAAACACAGGATATGGCTTCCAGGCACAAAAAAAAAAAAAAAAAAAAACAGAACTGATATCACTGCATAAAGCTGGAAACTGCCACCATCCCAGGACAATGAAATATTGACTTTATATATACATGAATTATCTATCAATCAATCAATATCAATAATCTATCTATTTCATAAAAATTCCAAACCCCTAGGGCCCGTTTGTGACATGTAGTATGAATTCGGAGTTAACATTGTCTGTATACAGAAGAAATCTCTAAGCCAAGGAGTGAACAGAAATTTGAGACTGATGAAAAGACAACATAATATTCCTCGTAGGAAACAATTTTCTCTGCCTTGTCCTGTACTATTTTTTCTTCATGCAATTCTTGCCAATTGACACAGTGTTTGATTTTATATTTGTCTATTATATTTTCTGTCTCCTCAAATAACAATGTAATCTACTGGAAATCAGAAGCTTGTTTTATCCTCATCCTAGAGGAAAGGGCCTGGTATGCAGTAAATAGATGACCATTAAGCTTTTGGCAGCCACAGTATGGTAACTGTGCATACTGCACAGGATTTTTATTCTGATAATTGCAATAATAAAGAGATTTTAAATTCATTTCTTAAGAGTCTCTTTTAGGCCGGGCGCGGTGGCTCACGCTTGTAATCCCAGCACTTTGGGAGGCCGAGGTGGGCGGATCACGAGGTCAGGAGATCGAGACCACGGTGAAACCCCGTCTCTACTAAAAAATACAAAAAATTAGCCGGGCGTAGTGGCGGGCGCCTGTAGTCCCAGCTACTCGGAGAGGCTGAGGCAGGAGAATGGCGTGAACCCGGGAGGCGGAGCTTGCAGTGAGCCGAGATTGTGCCACTGCACTCCAGCCTGGGCGACAGAGCGAGACTCCGTCTCAAAAAAAAAAAAAAAAGAGTCTCTTTTAAAAGAATTAACAGTTAATAAAAGCAGATATGGAAAGTGATTTAAAATGTTTTAAATTTTTATTTTAATTTATTAAATTAAAATGTTTAAATAAAAAAGATTTAAAATGTTCTAAAATTACACATACACACACATTCACACACACGCATATTATTTGGATTAAAATCATCATCCAACACGATGAGAACATTATTATAAACCCATTTGCTATGTCTTTGAGGTTATAGATGGAAAGATATGTAAATCACACAATGCAGTTATACATGAGGGGCTAATAATGTGGGCTCTGGAATCATACTCTAGAGTTTCAATTGAGCAAATGTTCATTAATGCTTTTTAACACCACCTAAGAGAGACAGACAAAGATACGGGGGAGGAAGAATTGCAATAGAGGGAGGAAGAGGAAAAGAGAGAGATGCAAGAGAGGGGGAAAAGGAAAGGAGAAAGGGAAGAAGGCAGGAAGGGAGGAAGACAATGATAGAGAAAATGGAAGGAATGGAGGGAAGAGAGTCTTAACATCAAGGGGGCAGCTGTTTCCAATGTTCTCTGCCAATGGTCAGTGACTCTCCATAGCAGAGAAGAAGATTTAACAGTTTGCTTCAATTTTAGCTTTTTAAAAGTAAATGTCCTCAGTTTTAACGTCGGTTTTCCAATGACTCTTGTCTTTCCTTTGCCCATTGTATTTTCCAATATGCTATCCTTTAGCACAGTCTTCTAACCTTTCAGTCGTGGAGTTCCTGTTCAAGCTCTCCTTCACTTTTAACAGTATGTATTTGTATGGATGTGTGTGTTTGTGTGAGGCTACCTGATTCCCTGAATACAAGGAAATCGAAGAAAATTGAATGATAGATCTCTTTTCTTTTATTAATGTAAACTCTTTTATTGCATGCATATTTTAATATAATCTCCTAGCTATTTTCATTGGAAAGAGATAGGCCAAAAGTATACACTTTTAGGAAAGAGATAGACCAAAAACATACACTTTTTAGTGTATATGTATTTCAAAATCCCATTTAGATTATTATCTGTCGTACCTACCAATGACAGCGTGAGTGCACACAATGCTGTGATTATGCCTTTTGTCAAAATGTGGGTGAAGAGTGTGGCTTGAGTCTGTAGCAGAATATATGTTTATTAAATCCATTAATCCAACTATTCTCTATATGGTTAGCCTCAGGATAACTTCTTTGATTAGTTTATCTCCATGGATTTGAACTTTGAGAATAGAAAAGATTTCTGAGCTTTTGCCCTGGCACAAGATGCAAGATATGTGATATTTGAATAGAATTATCAAATATGATTCATCAAATAGAGCTCCTTATAAATTATTTAAGAAACACTCAGAATATAGTGGAGAAATTCTAACAAAAGAATAATTTGTGATATTATACGGTGTTTAGTTTGAAATTGCTAAATATATATAGTATATGTGCATATATATATTTGATAGTATTATTGTTAAGCTTATACACTGATATCTTATTTAAATATTTAAAATCAGAAGGAACAAATGAAATATAAATAATAGATGAGAATAATGTTTTAACATTCTTCAAAATGCTAGCGTTTGTTACCAAGCAATGAATAAACAATTGGAAACAAAAGTATCCATTTGAAATATTAATTTTAGGAACTATCCTAAAATATATTCCATACTAATTTGAAAGTTTAACCTTGACACTACCTCCTTAATGTGCAGAGCTTCCTCTAGCATTTTATAAATAGTTATTTATGCCACTATAATTGAAACTTCAATAAATTTTTAATACTATCAATGTGTTATATTCCTTCATTTAAATATTCATCGTCTTGTATACAGTGGTAACCACTAACTAGGTAAATAGCTAAAAAAACAGTCAGTGAGTGGTACTAGGCCATCTTTTAAAACAGAATTCTTACCACACCTCTAAATAGTCCCAGTATATTGAAGAGTTTTTCATAAATGCCCCACCAGCACCACTAGTTCACTTGGTATGTGTCCTAGAAATTGAATATTTTGATAGTCTTTGAAGATAGAGAGGTGTGGTCATTTTCTAGACATGACAGTAAAAGGTTTTAAAGCTGTTATATAATAATTGTATTTTTATAAGTATTTGTAGAGTTTTTTCCCAATTTGTAGAAAGGCTATTTTTTTTCTCTTTTTGCTTTCCAAAATTTAATATCTTTGTTAATTAGAATGACTAGATATGTTAAATTAGTTTTCTGACTTCTTAGGTTCCACAAAGGCTGATTTGTAGGAATGAATCTTCTTAAACAACAGAGGGGTTTTTGGGGGTTTCTTTTTGTGTATGAATTTGGAACTTGCCTCAGGACATCTGTTCACTTACTCACTCAATAATTCATTGAGTAGATGTTTATCACCCATCATGTTGTCTGATAGGCCAAGGGATACTATTTAAGAATACAAAGATGGACAGGAGAGGACTCTTAACTTTATGAAGACAATGCTCTAGTGATAGACAGACATGTTATCTGCTTATTTTGTTCCTGTGTGTTTTAATGTGGATGCATAGAATACTTATTCAAATATGTAAGTTTAACTTTTTCTAACCACAATTTTTTTTATTTTATTTTAATTTCTGGGGTACATGTGCAGGATGTGCAAGTTTGTTATATAGGTAAACATGTGCCATGGTGGTCTGTTGCACCTGTAAACCCATCACCTAGGTATTAAGCCCAGCATGCATTAATTATTTTTCCTGATTCTCTCCTTCCCTTTACATCCTGCCAACAGGCCCCAGTATGTGTTGTTCTCCTCCCTGTGTCCATGTATTCTCATTGTTCAGCTTCCACTTATAAATGAGAACATGGAATATGCAGTGTTTGGTTTTCTTTTCCTGCATTAGTTTGCTGAGGATAATGGCCTCCAGCTCCACCCATGTCCCTGAAAAAGACATGATCTCATTCCTGCATAGTATTCCATGGTGTATATATGTCACATTTTCTTTATCCAGTCTATCTTTGATGGACATTTGTGTTGATTCCATGTCTTTGCTATTGTGACTAGTGCTGAAATGAATATACACATGCATGTGTCATTGTAATAGAATGATTTATATTCGTTTGGGTATGTATCCAGTAATGGGATTGCTGGGTCAAATGGTATTTCTGGTTCTAGGTCTTTGCGGAATCTCCACCCTGTCTTCCACAATGGTTGAACTAATTTACATTCTCCACAGTGCAGCCTCACCAGCATCTGTTGTTTCTTGATTTTTTAATAATTGCCATTCTGAATGACATGAGATGATATCTCATTGTGGTTTTGATTTGCATTTCTCTAACGATTAGTGATGTTAAGCTTTTTTTCATGTTTGTTGGTTGCATAAATATCTTCTTTTGAGAAGTGTCTGTTCATGTCCTTTGCCCACTTGAACTCAGCTCTAACCACAAATCTTAAACAAAGATTAATATCAGGAATGTCAATATATTTTGGAAGAGCTTTCATAAGAAAAAAAGTGGAATAAATTTAGAGAAACAAATTAGAATATTACCCAAAATACACAAGTTCAGAAATGCTGAAAAATGACAGATTTTTCCAAAATAAAACCCAGTAACATAAGAAATTAGAGGCAGACCACAGAGGAATGGAGTAACCAGAAAAAATTTATAAATTATTGATGCAAATATAAGCTGAAATTGTCCCTCGACCTCTTAGCTAGGAAACCAAACTTGGAGTAAATGCTAGGCTGAAAATTTTACTTATCTTTTCAGATGGAAAGTGTAGATAAGAGACCTGAAAACTTCAGCAGTTCTTGAAAATTAGCTGGCCCAGGCTAAGGAATAGTTTATGTAAATTTTCTGAGTTTGCTCCACTAGATTCAAATACTTTAATCAAATTAAAATGACCTGCCAAAATTGGTGGAAAAGTACTTAGGCAAGTCTTGAGAGGTAGTTTCTTCCATTTTTTAGCAGACAAGACACCTAAGGGTTTTCATGGGAAAGTAGGGCACTTGAGGGTCTTACGGCTCTGAGGCTACACTTTCCTACTAGCAAATGCTAGTGTTCCATAGTGTGGAGCACTGCTGCTGTTGTCTTCTCAAATGAAACCTTAGCTTCTCTTTAATGTGCCTAATATCGAGAACTATCCTACAACTACCCACCCCACTGCTTCCCATCCACTGCATGCAGGATGGACCTCTCCCACGCAAAACCTCACAAATACCTGTCTCCTAGTCAGTTCTAGAAGCTTCCTTTAGAAACAGGTCTAGCAGCCGCTTTCATAAAACTACTGCACCCCTTTCCCAATAGTCCAATGTTTTGTCAGGAGCCTAGGTCTTGGAAAATATAAGCTTCAGCTCTCCCCCATAGGAAGAATATCCTCAGGCTTCCTGGAGCTGAGCCCTACTGGCTCTCTTTAAGGGGAAAGAGAAAAAAGTATCTCATTCTTTCTTATTTAGAAAACACAATTAAATTATCCCCCCCAGAGAGTTATGGGCAGGCCACTTAGTTAACCTAATTTCTCCCTCTTAGGTAACATTTTTTCTTTTTACAATAAAAGCTAAGGATAAATAGTAAATTTTCAATACTTGGAGGCAAGTTGAAACTTGTGTTATGACTTTGGAATATAGAAGTTAAAACACCAGACACAAAAAGGGGAAGAATAACAAAAACAAGTAGCAAAAATGACTTTTGAAATGTTTTAAGAAAAATATGACTATGAAATTCAGTTTTTCCAAGGACAGTTTTCTGGACAAAAGTTTACCAGACATTATAATCCTTAAGGGCCATTTGTTGTTTGATTTCAGTATCAGAGTGTTGCTGCTGTTTCACACCAATGCTACATGATTGTACTTAGAAAGCTATATAGTAGGTCGCTATGAAAGTGATCAGTAGATTTGTGTTGAATATTTCTCAATAGATTTAGAATTTTTACTTTTCATCTAAAAGGAAACCTGTTGCAATCCAAAGAGGTCACAGTTGAAAGACCGGATTATTCAGTTTTTAAGTAATATTTTTGTTTCCTTAGGAAATTGTAAATATGCTAACGATATTGTTTTGATCAATTGAGGTGTTTTGTTTCTTAGAACAGAAAAGTGTCAAGTAGAAAATGTTCCATTTCTTTTTCTTATTGCCTTTACAAAATAACTCAACCAAATCAAGTAATTGAAAAAATGGCACTCTTTTTATGTGAACCAAAACTTCTTCATATACCCAGAAACAAATGCTACATTCCATTTTAATCAGGGCAGATCAGTTTACTTGGATGGATTACTATCAAAGTGATCTCTGAGGGTACTAATAATTTGATTCTGTTATTAAATTTGGAGGGTTTTTTCCCCTATATTTCATTGCTAAACTTCACATATATTTGTGTTATGATCTTATAAATCACAGAACAATCACAGCTTAAAAGAAGAAACCAATAAAAAAGCAAAAAATATGTGCTACTTCATCTATATAATATTTTACTTTTATGTGCTTAAACCAGAAAAATCCAGGAATGAATGGCTCCCAAAGGATACTGGTTGACCAATATGTTTTGAATTTTGGGGTGAAGATCTTCTCTTATAAATGTAGAGTTGGCTTCACAGATAGAGCATTCAGTTTTGTCTTTGCCTCTGCTGGTGTTCCCAACATTTCTTTTGTGAATCAATTACATTTAGTGATTCCTATTTCTACGGTAACAATTAATGGCTGATGGTAAAGATAAAGAAGTTAAATATTTTCCTTATCCACATTTTATCTTCTCATGTAATAACTTATTTTTTACAACATGTTGATATATTGAGAAATGTTTTAGGGATTAAATTTCTACATATTTATATTAAAAGTTTAGTATATGTTTTTAAAATGACTTTAGATAATCTACCTCTATTTACAGTTCAGAATTTAATCATCCACTAAAATATATTTAAAAAGTATTCATTATAAATAGATGCCTTGTTAGAGTCTGCAAATTTAGGGACTGTGAAGGAATGTAATTGCAGGGTTCATGCTCCTATCTACTGGGACGTATGTCTTCAGGATTCAGCCGGAGTTGATGGCTAGTTAGAGAAGCTGTTCTGGGGGATGTTTGGAAACTCTGGACACAAGAGTGTGGCTTCATAATCCAATTACATAGAAATTACATAGAAATCTATCCCCTTCCCCACCTCCACATAAGACTTACATATCCTCTGGAGTGCTAATTAATTACTGAGAATAATTTGGGGCATCTGGAGCCAATAATCTGACATGGATGCTAATATTCTTTTAAGAGGCCCTGTTAATAATACCAATGTGGAAATTTCTTCAGGTGTTGTGGGCAGTAGTTGAGAAATTGGTATAAGAGAAGAAAAACATGCTGGATATGCCTTGTGATAACTGTGGCAAAGGTCCCCTTGGAGGACTCCCTTGGTGGACATTCTTTATGTGGAAGCTTTGTAGAAGATACCATGGATAATCTATCACAATCAAGTGGATCCAGTGTATAAACTAGTTATCTATATTAATGTAACTATATTTGTTTAAACATATGAGAAAGGCCCAATGATAGATACACACAGCCTACTTATATGTGAATATGAGATGATCTCTTATAGATAATATCAGTTTTAAAATGAACTAGCCATTCTATTATTTTCACCAACTATGTATCTACAACTTCTATAATATGCATCACTTTTTGGTTAGTTTATCTAGGATTTTGCAAGAGAGCTCAACATTAAATGGAGGACACACTGATTCTACCACAAGCTTGATTGGTTCAATGCTCAATTTAATTTAACCCCCTGCTAGACTGAACTTCCACTGGAATGTCACCCCCATGAGAGCAGCACCTGGTTTGTATTGTTCACCACTACCATATCTTTAGTATAGAAGACAAAACTAGATACAGAGTAAGCATGCAGTAAATATTTTTGGAATGAAGGAATGGGTTTTCTTTGACCCTAGTTGATCTAAGATTTATTTCAGAACAAAGGTGTTTACTTATTTATTTATTAATAAAAGATAAGTCTTATTATTTATTAATAAAAGATAAGTCTTATTATTTGGCCCCTCACTTGCAAGATCTTGTCCTTCCTAATCCAGCTGATATGGTTTGGCTCTGTGTCCCCACCCAAATCTCATCCTGAATTGTACTCCCATAATTCTCATGTGTTGTGGGTGGGACCCGGTGTGAGATAATTTGAATCATAGAGGTGGTTTCCCCCACACTGTTCTCATGGTAGTGAATAAGTCTCACGAGATCTGATGGTTTTATCAGGGATTTCCGCTTTTTCATCTTCCTCATTTTTCTCTTGCCACTGCCATGTAAGAAGTGTTGTTTGTGTCCCGCTATGATTCTGAGGCCTTCCTAACCATGTGGAACTGTAAGTCCAATTAAACTTCTTTCTCTTCCCAGTCTCGGTTATGTCTTTATCAGCAGTGCAAAAACAGACTAATACAGTAAATTGGTACCAGTAAAGTGGGGCGTTGCTGAAAAGACACCCAAAAATGTGGAAGCGACTTTGGCACTGGGTAACAGGCAGATGTTGGAACAGTTTGGAAGGCTCAGAAGAAGACAGGGAAATGTGGGAGAGTTTGGAACTTCTTAGAGACTTGTTGAATGTCTTTGACCAAAAGCCTGATAGTGATATGGACAATAAGGTCCAGGCTAAGGTGGTCATAGATGAAGATGAGGAACTAGTTGCGACTGGAGCAAACATGACTCTTGTTATGTTTTAGCAAAGAAACTGGTGACATTTTGCCCCTGCCCTAGAAATTTGTGCAACTTTGAACTTGAGAGAGATGATTCAAGGTATCTGGCAGAAGAAATTTCTAAGCAGCAAAGCATTCAAGAGGTGACTTGAATGCTGCTAAAGGCATTCAGTTTTATAAGGAAAGCAGAGCATAAAAGTTCAGAAAATCTGCAGCCTGACAATGCAATAGAGAAGAAAGTCCCATTTTCTGAGGAGAAATTGATTGGTTGCAGGCATTTGCATAACTAACAAGGAGCCGAATGTTAATCCTCAAGACAATGGGGAAAATGTCTTCAGGACATGTCATAGGTCTTCATGGCATCTCTTCCCATCACAGACCTGGAAACCTAGGGGGAAAAAGTGGTTTTGTGGGCTGGGCCCAGGGTGCCTGTGCTATGTGCAGCCAGGGTCTTGGTGCCCTGCGTCCACTCAAGCCACTCCAGCCATTGCGAAAGGGGGCCTAGGTACAGCTCAGCCCATGGTTTCAGAGGGTGCAATCCCCAAACCTTGGCAGCTTCCATGTGGTGTTGAGTCTGAGGGTGCATAGAATTCAAGAATTGAGGTTTGGGAATCTCTGCCTAGATTTCAGAAGATGAAACACCTGAATGCCTAGGCAGAAGTTTGCTGCAGGGGCAGGGCTCTCATGGAGAACCTCTGCTAGGGGAGTGTGGAAGGGAAATGTAGGGTTGTAGCCCCACACAGAGTCCCTACTAGGACACTGCTTGGTGGAACTATGAGAAGAGGGGCCACCTTCTTCCAGACACCAGAATGGTAGATCCACCAACAGCGTGAACCATGTGCCTGGAAAAGCTGCAGACACTCAATGCCTGCCCATGAAAGCAGCCAGGAGGAGGCTATATCCTGCAAAGCCACAGGGGCAGAGCTGCCCAGGACTATGGGAAGCCACCCCTTGCATCAGTGTTACCTGGATGTGAGACATGGAGTCAAAGGAGATCATTTTGTAGCTTTAAAATTTGACTGCCCCGCTGGATTTTGGATTTGCATGGGCCTTGTAACCCTTTTATTTTTGCCAATTTCTACCATTTGGAATGGATGTATTTACCCAATACCTGTACCTCCATTTTATTTAGGAAGTAACTAGCCTACTTTTGATTTTACAGGCTCATAGGCGGAAAGAACTTGCCTTGTCTCAGATGAGACATTGGAATGTGGACTTTTGAGTTAATGCTGAAATGAGTTAAGACCTTGGAGGACTGTTGGAAAGGCATGATTGGTTTTGAAATGTGAGGTCATGAGATTTAGGGGGCCAGGAGTGGAATGATATGGTTTGGCTCTGTGTCCCTACCCAAATCTCATCTTGAATTGTACTGCCATAATTTCCATGTGCTGTGGGAGGGACCTGGTGGGAGATAATATGAATCCTGGGGGCAGATTCCCCCATACTCTTCTCATAGTAGTGAATAAGTCTCACAAGATCTGACGGTTTTATGAGGGGTTTCCACTTTTGCATCTTCCTCACTTTTCTCTTGCTGCTGGCATGTAAAAGAAGTGCCTTTCGCCTCCCACTATGATTCTGAGGCCTCTGCAGCCAAGTAAGTCCAATTAAACCTCTTTTTCTTCCTAGTCTCAGGTATGTCTTTATCAGCTGCATGAAAACAGACTAACACACCAGCCATATACTCCCATCATCATACCCTTTAACTACATCTTCCCTAAACCCTCAATATCTAGCATCTGCTCTTCATGTACTACCTCTAAACCTTCAAGTTTATTTCTTCCAACAATTTGTTAACCCAGTAGGGACTTCCCATTCAATTTTTCCACCATCTTTCCCTGTCTGTCCCTCACAAAAGGGGTGACTAAGGGTATTATATAAAGGCATTAGAATAATTGTAACTGTCGTAATTGCAAAAATGACCCTGCCTCTTCATCCTTCCCGTTGACCTTCACACTATATTTCTGGACTTAACCATGTTATTTCTTTTGGCTCATGGAAAGTCACAATTATATTCAGAGATTTGAAAAAGTACTTGCCTGTTGCTTTTTAGACTCTTGCAATTCTGCTTTTTCCATAAATTGTCTGGTCTCACCTTCTGGAGAAATGTAAGACAGAGATGGAGAAGAGCTAAGTTGTCCCAGCCAACTGCCAGCATAGCCCCAGATGTATGAGCAAGTCTAGCTTTAACCAGAGGAACCATGCAGTCTAAATAACTGACCCACATATTCATGAACTAAATTAATATTTATTGTTGTAAACATTAAATTAGGAGTGATTTTTAAAATCCAGCTTAATTGTGGCATTAAAACCAATACTGCAAATATTTAAAAAATACAAACATTTATAAATGCCAAAAGATATACTGATTACACACTGCTAAGGTTTGACTGTTTGTGCCCTCCAAAACCCATATTCAAACATAATCTCTGATATGGCAGTATTGAAAGGTGGGATCTTTAAGAAGTGCCTCGGTCATGAGGGCTCTGCCCTCATCAATAAAGTAATCTATACATAAATTAATAGATTAATGAGTTAATGAATTAATGGATTTCCCAAAAGTGAGACTGGTGGATTTCTTGGAAGAGGAAGAGGGACCTGAACTGGCACACTCAGCCTCCTCACATGTAATGCCCTGCCTGGACTCGGGACCCTATAGAGGGTACCTACCAGTAAGAAGTCCTTCATGAGATGCACCCCCTTGACCTTGGACTTTTAAGACTCTAGAACTATTAGAAATACCCTGTTTTTTAAAAATAAATTACCCAGATTCAGATATTCTGTTATAAACAACATAAATGGACTAAGGCATACCCACATACACATACACACAGAGAGAGAAAGAGAAAATATGAAACAAGCTACATAAATGAAAATCTATGTGGATGTGTATAACATAAAAATATTAAATGACTGAGGCCAAAGTTATTCATATCAACAGTTGTACAACAGCTTGTATTACCTATTGATAGAAAAAGAATTTCAAATTGCCTAACAAAGCAAAAGTCAGTATTCTGCTATATTCACAAGACAGACCTAAAACAGATTAAGTGGTGACCAGCTATACAATATATTTATCCTGTTATTTTTCTAAGTAAGCATATGAATGTCTCTAAGAAGTCCTGATAAACAAATAGACAAACAAAACCTCTCAAATATTGTTTAACCCAGAATTCCCATATTTATTTGGCCACTCCTCCCTGCACACATACACTTGTTTTTTTGCACCTATGATCACCTAAATCTAGTGGCTGGAATACTCTTTGGGAAGTCCTTTCTTGGATTTATCATCCAATTCATATGTGCTTTTGTTCCCAACATCCCTTCTGCTTGTTACCTGGATTCTGCCTGGTCTTTGTCTCTCATGATTTATAACTCTGGTTATGATCATCTGCTATAACACAGTCTTTTCTTTGATACTTTTAATAGGCAATATTTTCAAATATCCTACTTTATTCTCTTGTTTTTATTTTGCTATCAGTGAATATTCCAGTTGGATTAACTTTTCAGAATGTTCCAATTCTGAAGTTTTATGTTTTTTAATTTTATAAAAAAGTGTTACTTCATAGGAGCAAAATGATGCTGTAGAGACTGCTCCCTGGAAGAAGTGGAAGGATTATTTTAATAGCACAAAAAATATGCTACTACAAATAGATTTATAACTCAAGTAACTGTGGGTATGTACTTCACTAAATTGTCTTGGAAAATTATTTTTAAAATAGCAGTAGGAAAGCTGGTATTATGTCATTCAAGAAGCTGGAATAACACTTTGATGACTTTATAGCTTCAGCTCAAACATGCAGATGCCTGGATCACAATATTTGAATGTCCACAGTCACAGGAACCATGGTGATCCTTTCATAGTTTCAGGGTGATTGCTGTTCTGCAAACTGAAACAACTTGGATACTTCAGTTAGGTCCTTCTTTTTTTTTTTTTTCGAGACTCGGTGGAAAAATTTAACAAGATGAGAATAGGGATAGAGTGGGCATATTTTCCTAAATTGGAAAAGGTGAGCATACTCCTTCTAAAAAATTTTTTAATGTAAAAAATGAGGAAAAATATGATGGTTCCACAAAATTGAGCCATTCATTTACACTTTATTTGCTGCCTTGTATTAGTAGTCATATTTTTGTATATGGTTTTGCACTTTTCTAACTAAACTGTAATAACCTGAAAACAAGAATCACATTTGATATGGCTTTGCATCCACCAAATGGTCCAAAGTAGAGTACAATAAATTTTAAAACGAATAGTTAATGACTGAAAGAATGAAGATGAGTTTTCAAAAATAGAGACAAATCAACTGAGTTAATATGCACCTAAGGGCCAGAGAATCATAAGACAATTATTGGGCAAAAGTTATACCAAGAAGTTTATGAACAAGAGCCCAAAAGACATGAAAGTGATTAGAAAGCTATAAAAGGGGGACGCCTTTGGATCTGAACAAAAGAGGAACAATGGTAATTTCAATGAAAGTCATGTTAAGTGAAGAGAAGTATAAAATGTATGTTTAGGGTCAGGATGATGTGAGAAGGAGAAAACACACAATTGTTCAAGAATATTTATCAAAAAAAGAGGAAAAGTAATATATAATAAAACGCGGTTACTGAAAAGCATATAAAAATGAACTATGTCAAAAGTTGAATACTTGGTGTTATTTAAAATAAAAGAAGAAAAAAACGATAAGAAGTTGAAGTTATCTTAAGAGCTAGTTCGATTATTAGAGATTACAAAGGTAATTCAGAGTTTGTTGAGGTTTAAATTTAGTGGCTGATAGTCTACCTTTTTCTGAGACGTGGTAAGAAGAAAGGCATATTTAGAATAAAAGTCTGAGTTCTTGATCATTATAGTAAACTTTAGTCTACAAACGATGTTGACAAGCCCATTGTAGGCAGGTAATTGAAACCAGCCATTCCCACAAATTCTGTCCTTGTTATCCCATTATACAATTGGCTTTTTCCTTAATTGAGCCGGAAATTAGAGTCATTTCTTCAAGTTAGACAAGAAAACTGAAGGCGTAATTTCCAAGGACACAATTCTAAGTTTGTGACTTCCTTTCAAAAGTATTTATGCAAAATATTATCTATTTGTTAATTTTTATATATAAATTACACTCTTCTTTTCCTAAGATAATTTATTTTGGATAAAGTTGATGTGGAAATCCAGAATGAAATTAGAAAGAGAAAAAGTAGGAATTGAAATATTTGAGTTGTTGATAAATAAAGCTTGGTGGAGCCAGAGGCTAGACTCAAACATAAAATTATGATAGAAGAAGGAGTCCATATGGAATTTATTGAAAATCATATTAACTACCTTATATCTATAAACATTTTAATTGTACACGGATGTAGCACATTCCACAGGCTGAGAATCATGCTGGGAAAGCATTTTCCTTACCATCTGATTGCAGAACTTCTGTGACACCGCAGCATTTTCAAACTCAATCTGAAGTGAATATATGATAATTTTTGTCTTTTCTACAGTTACATACTTGTGTCTGGATGGAGGTAGAAATTCTACAAGAAATTTTAGGAGTGGATGCAAAAGGAAAGAAAACAAAAAAATAAAAATGTCATTTAAAAATAATTCAGGACTCCATATTCTGGTATTGATTGTATTTTTTTAATTCATGATTTTATTTTTTGTACATATTATTATATCATCCCAGTATTAAGCTCAATACCCAATAGTTACCTTTTCTGCTTCTCTCTCTCTTCCCAACCTCCCCCATCAAGTAGACCCCAGCGTCTGTTGTTTCCTTCTTTGCGTTGGTAAGTTCTCATCGTTTAGCCCCCACTTACAAAGGACAACTTGCTATATTTGGTTTTCTGCTCCTGTGGTAATTTCCTAAGGATGACAGCCTCCAGCTCCATCCATGTTCCCGCAAAAGACATGATCTTGTTCTGTTTTATGGCTGCATAGTATTCCATGGTGTATATGTACCAAATTTACTTTAATCAGTTCGTCACTGATGGACATTTCGGTTGATTCCACATCTTTGATATTGTGAAGAGTGCTGCAATGAACATTTGCGTGCATGTGTCTTTATAGTAGAAAGCTTTATATTCCTCTGGGTATATACCCAGGAATGGGATTGCTGGATCGAATGGCAGTTCTGCTTTTAGCTTTTTTAGAAACTGCTTATTTCCTATGTAATATATTAGTAGGATAATCTTGCTATACTCATTACTAGCCATTGCCTGAGCTATTAAATACAACTTTGATCATTTAGCACCTATAGTGTGAATTACCAAACTCATTAACATTTCTGATTAAAATGTAAATTTTTAGAGGAATATTTGCTGTATAAACTGACTAATTAGTCTATGGATAGTTTACAGAATATAGCAGTTGGAAAAAACATTTAATTACTTAGAAATGTATGTTTGTTGTAATTAAACATAGGACATCCATAAGAGTTTAATAAAGATTAATAATTTTGAATTTTTATTTTCTTTTCATCACTAATTTTTTAAACCTCTAGCTATAAAACAAATTTAAAACAAATTATTAAGTAACTATAATTCTTAGAACAATAAGAACAATGGTAGCAGGAACTAACTGTAAATAACTATTGCAAATAGGTAAGTTATTTAGCTTTAGCATGGCATTGACCAAAATTTAAGTTATATTATAGGTACATGCTTTTTTTTTAAAGTTCTAACATGTGATAATTGCATTTGAAATGTATCACTTCATCCAAAGATTACCATTTAATCTAACTGAAATGAAACAGAGATTTAGAAAACAGAGATGTGAATAGACAAGAGGGGTTTCTAATTTTCCTCATCTCCATCCTCTAACCATCTCACTGTGGGCCTTAGTATCAGGCTCAGCACCTTTACCATCAGCCTCAGTAACTGTACCTATTCCCACAGCCATAGTGCAGCAGTTCAGCATCTCTAGCTTTAACCTGAGCCTTGGCATGCTGTCATGTGTATTTAACTAACTAGTGGACATTTTCATTTAAAAACTGACCACAAATAGGCCAGGCACGGTGGCTCATGCCTGTAATCCCAGCACTTTGGGAGACCGAGGCGGGTGAATCACCTGAGGTCAGGAGTTCTAGACCAGCCTGGCCAACATGGTGAAACCCTATCTCTACTAAAAAATACAAAAATCAGCTGGGCGTAGTTGTGTGCACCTGTAATCCCAGCTACTCGGGAGGCTAGGGTAGGAAAATCGCTTGAACCTGGGAGACAGAGGTTGCAGTGAGCCAAGATCGTGCCATCGCACTCCTGCCTGGGGGACAAGAGCAAGACTTTATCTCAAAAAGAAAAATAAAATGTCTAAAATTCATCTGATGATCTCCCTCCCGAGAACACAATTAAGTCCTGTCACCACTTAACTTTTCAAAAAAAATAAGATGTCAATATATTTCTAAAGTGTTGTTCTCTTAGTGCAGATAACTTCGGAAATATCAATCTGTCCACTGCCCAATTGTAGAATTTCATGTGCAAAAGGACACACGACTGTGGCCTGGCATGAGGTGGAATGGAAATAGCCCTTTTACAAAGAAGCTGAGATTGCATTGAATTATCTGACTAGGGAAAGGAAGAAACACCACAGTTTTCAGATAAATATTACAACTTCCGTTTTACTTTTAGTTAAAAAAACGGCAACAGAAGGCTAGGCACGGTGGCTCATGCCTGCAATCCCAGCAGTTTGGGAGGCCAAGGCGGGCGGATCACGAAGTTAAGAGATTGAGACCATCCTGGCAAACATGGTGAAACCCTGTCCTACTAAAAATACAAAAATTAGCCAGGAGTGGTGGCACGTGCCTGTAATCCCAGCTACTTGGGAGGCTAGTGTAGGAGAATCCCTTGAACCCGGGAGATGGAGGTCGCAGTGAGCCAAGCTCACACCACTGCACTCCAACCTGGTGACAGAGTGAGATTCCGTAAAAAAAAAAAAAAAAAAAAAGCAATAGGATCTATTTTAAAAATCACTGAAGTCAATATTTCCATGGTAAGAAAAATCCTATAAAAATAATTCCATAGAAGGAGACTCTAAGCAAGCAGCCCCAAATTTACAAAAATGTTATGTTTCTATTTTGATAGTATTTCATGTCAGGAAAGTCCTACACTGTCCCTATTGGGGATTATCTACTTTCAAAATTGTCATTTAATAGCAAAGAAATGCCTTTTGCATGTTCTTGATGTTAGGAAAATAGCTCATCTCCAATCCTCCTTCAGAAACATCCTCAGATGCCGATGTAAATGTTGTGAAAGAATATTCCTTCAAAATAGAGTTATAAATATTTATAGCTCATTGCAACATAGATAACATGATGATAAATAAAACTGCATTTTTTTCTGATTTGAGGAGGCATTTTCTTCTAATGCTGAAGATATAAAATATTAATTCATTTTTTTAAAAGAAAATCAAAACGATTTTCTTAAGTTAAAAACAATCTATATTTGATCTTGCAAATACACACAAACTTTGCTACCCAGTTACGTAGTATTTTCCTTGTCAATCACACAGGAAATCATTCAGAGATTTGTAGATGCTTTCATGAAAAGTTTAGAAATTCCAGCAGCACCAGTATCACCTGGGGACTTAGTGTAAATGCAGATGCTTAGGGTCCAGCTCAGAGAGATTAAATTGGAATCTGCACTTTACCAAGATTACCTGGTGATTCTTATGAACATTAAAGTGTGAGAAGCCATGATGTAGAACATAATGGTGGCAGCAAGAAGGAGTCTGGTTGGGGTAATTTAAAAAATTTGATTAGGTAAGTGGGTTTCAAATGAAATTGCTGGAAATAAGTCATTTCTGGATGTAAGTCAGTGTATTCTGGCTCAAATCTTATTATGTTATTAACTGCTTTCTCAATTTTACCATACTATCTAGCTTGTAAAATGTTTTCTATATTATTTGGCCTTCATTTGTTCATAGTTGGGGTTGGAAAATCACAAAATATCTTTCCAATTGTAAAGAACATTCAAAATCTTAGATAAAAATAGTCTCAAATTTATTGTTTGTTTGCCTTCAGTAATTATGTAAGACATTGGGGAAAGGAGCTAACTAGGAGAAATATGGATTATCATCTCTTTTTATTTTTATTATGTTCATGACTCCTGCCCTGCAGTCCCCACCCTGATGCATAGACACAATTCCCCAAAGGTGATGAAATACTATTATTATTATTTGTTAACACATTTTTGTAGTCATAGAAGTAGAGTCATATATGGGTGGGAGACCAAAAAATGTCCACCTCAAACCCTTTTCTAGTCTCAATGCACAGTGCTGCAATGTAGTATAATTTCCCACTCTTTGATCAGTTGTGTGTCATACCAAGAAAAAATTGCTTTCTCAGCTTTGGATATCCTGACCTTAAAATCTCTTCAGTCTCTTGCCAGATCTAAAATGGAATGGGTTTGAGTGTGAGTGACATGAGTGAGAAGTGACTTATCTCTGCCACCCATCATTTTGAGGGTTGCAAAATTAACTCACTTTCTCTTTGTTAATGTAGATGGAAAGAATGAGACAGTTACAGAAATACATGTTATTTCACTATAAAGTTTGTTAATTATGCTTGCCTCTATTTTCTATTTGTAAAGATATTTGATAGTCGTTTCTGTTAAGAATTATCCCAGTTTTCATTAGTGAGTTTTGCAGCTGCTTGGAGTTCCTGGCAGGCAACACCGTTTAAGACTGGGTAAGTCTAAAATGTTTTCCCTAATGTTTCGGTTCATATTGAAAACAGACACACACTCTTGAATGTTTAAAGCAGAATTCTTTCTGGCCAGATTTTCAGTGTCAACACAAAATACTGCAGAAGAAGCTACATTTTAGTTTTCATTTTTTTGAGAAAATCAAAACTCAAGTGAAAAGTTTGAGGATAAAAAAGAAGAGAAATAGATGGAGGAAAAAGAGAAGTCAAGAAAGGAGAAATTCCACTACATCTTTTAACCCAAGTTTACAAAGATTAATTTTAAGGAAATCATTACTAGTAATCTGTTACATTTTTTCCAAAGAGGTTCATAGAAACTTAACCTTTCAAGAGCTTTCATTCTAAGAATGTGAAACTCAAAACCAAACCAAAACAAAACAAAACAAAAAATCTTTATAGAAACAAGTTAATCCTTATATATTACGATGCATTTTCTACTGTCTAAGCAATTACATCAAACAGTTTTCTTTCACAGAAAAATTAGAGTGGATTGACTGTCAAGAATAAATTGATCTTGAAACTATATTACTATTGCTTATATTGTATACAACTATCTATATAATGGAGGCTTAAAAGCTTAAAAGATACCTTTTACATTTTAAGACTAATTTTATGCTGATGATAGATTTTTTTCAGACTAATTACATTTATATACATAATACTTCTCAACAAAATTACCTTGGAAGGAAGATCCCATTCACTAATTGTTTAAAAGGTGTTGAAGTGCATATTCATGGAAGAATGGAACAGAGAAATATTTTACTAAGAGAAAAAAGTTCTTACTGAAGACAGAGAATTTCTAAAAATTTTATATTTCAAATTTGCACTATCTCAAAAGGATTAGGGCTGGTAAAATTTGTTAATAAAATATTTCATAATAAAAATGATTCTTTTTAAAGAATGTTTTTCATATTGCAAATCACAGAGTAAGAGTGTATCTGGTTAGTATCATAAGCTATATAATCATTTTATAATAATATAGACAATGGGCCTTTGAAAATCACAATGAATCCTTTCCATTGTTTTGAAAAAAATGCCTTCCTATATCTGGTTTTAGAAAATAATGAACTAGCCAACTTAGAATACATGTGGTTGTTATTCTCTTTAGCCATAAGCAGTAATTTGTTTGTTACAAAAATGTAATGAGTTTGAAACTACAAAGTAAATGAAAACCCAGGATGGTATAGGTTAAGCACACAAAAGAGACCAAACTGACACATGATGGGCATGAGAATTATGGAAGACATTTAACTATCACCTGAGAGTAATGGCCACATGCATATTGGGATACGAGGGCTTAAATAAATGAAGACTAATGAGGAAAAGAGAAACTGATCAGGAACTAACCGAGTAAAACCAGGATCATTGAAAATGTTACACCTTCAGTTAGAGGGGAGCTAGAAAAAGTCCACATAATGAAACCAAAAAGCCCCTGTCTTTCTTTGCTGTGCCTCTGGGTAGAAAACTATTATTCTCATTTTCTTCCTCTTCCTTTATCCCCATGCCCCAAGCTTTGTTACCATAGGCCCTCTGTCAGATAAGCCAGGGACTCTAATTTTTATTACCTACCTCACCACCACCCTTTGGGGAAACCCTAACCAAGAAATGACATTGAAGTAGTTCTAGATGTGTGTTGCCTCTTAATGAGAGGAAGAAACAAATCTGGAACTTTCCTGAAGAAAGCATGCTCAACTGTAGCTCCTTAAAATTACCAAAAGTTCTCAAGGATTGCTATTTAGTTCAATAACATATGAACAAAAAGAATATTATATGTAAAACAAAAAATAATAGGCCGCCATGCCAGAAAGTCAATAAAAAATGTATTTAAACCATCTCTAGGACATAAAATGTTAAAAATAAATGATTACAAAATACGTAAGGAAAGTTGGGAAGAGTTTTTACTATCAAACAAAATAGACTTTAAGAAAAAAGTTATTAGGAAAAAATAAAGTCATTATAAAAGAATATAAGTTCTAATAAAAGAGTTAAGTGCAATTCAAAATTTGTGCATATCAAATTAAAGAGCTTTAAAGTATTTTAAGAAGCCACAAGGGGAAATTGAAAAACCCAGGGTGAAGTTATTATTAAGCTGTATTACCTTATAATATAATTACTTTGCAATATAGAATATAGACTATCTCAGTTTTTCTCATATTTAATAATGTTCATATGAACATCAACTACAGGTATCTTAAAATGCAGATTCTGATGGAATAGAACTGGTGGGGGGTCCTGAGATTCTGTAGTTCTAACAAGCTCTTTCCTGATGTTGATGCTGCTAATCAGTGGTTCATATTTTCACAAGTAAGGAATGTTTCTGAAGGACAGTGAGGGTGGGGTGAATCATCTCTGCAAGAAGAGTCTCAAGGATTCCACATCAATATTACTTTTGTATCAATACTTATGGATTCCTGTGGGTGAATGAAATACACAGCTGATCCTGGAAGGAGCAGAATTGGTGACAAGAGATTTTGAGGGAAGTGTGTGGATAGCTTTATGTGAGTGAACATAAAGTGTGTCACGTGAGTGCCAACAGAAAGCATCCACTGCAGAGGAGGCATTTAACAACCAGGTGGAAAATATAATATATGGTGAATGTCAGTGAGTCTCTGTTCTTGACCACCTCAGTGTTTGCACAAGTCTATAAATGGAGTGCCCAAAGATATGGAGACTATGTATAGGCCCAACCACATGGATTCTCTTGCAATAAGGCCAACCGAACTATTGCCACTACAGAATAATTAACCTATCAGTAGCAAAAACTGATGCTGAGCTCTTGATGCAGAACCATCCCACAAGGAGACCAGGTAATTCCTTACATGTTAAATTAATGAGACTGCCTTCTAACCTGAAGGAGACAGCAGTATAAATTCACTGGAGTTTACATCTACTCTAGATATAAACTTTCTGTCCCTGTTTGCAATGATCCTGACGGCATTACCATTTAAAAATTTGGAAAACACCTGATTTATTTATAGATGATAGATAACTCATAATATCCCCTAAGTGGAGGGAGGGGTTTAATAGTAAAATAGGTGCATCATTAGCTGCATGACCAAAGACCAACTACAGTGCTATAGAGGACACATTTTTTAAAGGGTCCCATAATAAATAATTTAGACTTTGTATGCCACAATGTCTATGTCACACCTACAAATTCCGCAGTAAGACTGGAAAAGCAGCCATAGACAATACATAAATGAATCATAGCATACGTGCTGCAAGAAAACTATTTACAAAAATAGGTGGTGGGCCAGATTTGGTCCTTTGCTGTAGCTCGCTGATCTTTGAGCTTCAGCATCATCTTAGGAATAGCATTCTTTCATTGGTGTGTTGTCCTCTAGGATGTGGCATAGGAACAAAACCAGCAGCTACGTATCTAATAGTATCACCCAGGAACCATGTGGTGAAAATATAACTGATACTTCTCACCTTCATTCAAGCAATTTACTTGTGGAGTTCATGCTTCCAACACACTGCTGAACTTAAGGTTATCATTTTTAAGGTGGTGAATTCTTCCAAAAGGACGCAGTAATTGTTCCATTGAACCGAAGCTATGGTTATCATTTCTATTGAACTGAAGCCATGGAAATCTGGTTCTTTGGACTCACCATGTTGGTGAACTAGCAGGCAAAGAACCCAGTTACTGTATTGGCAGGGATAATTAAACCTGATTGTCATAAGGAGCAATGGTTTCTGCTAGATAATAGAGGCACTGCAGTATATATAGTACTTTCTTCCATTCCCTGTGCAAACACTGGACAGGCAATTTTAGCAATTATGGCTTGACCAGGAGAAGGTAATTAAGAGCTCAGATTTTACTGGGATGAAAGTCTGGGTCATGCACAGGAATGCAACCTGAATCTCCATAAGTTCTAAGGAAAGCATGATCTAGAATGAATATTAGAGAAAGGAAATTATAAATATCAATTGTGGTCATATAAATAATTGTAGCTGCAGGAACCAAAACTTGTTACAAAAACCTTCATGTATTACGTAACTTGGAAAGATTATAGACTGATATTACTATAAATATGCAGCAATAAGAAAAAGTTAATTTAGCGCATAAATGGATTTGACTGATGCAAAGAGTGGACTATGACAGATGCTTTTGTTTATTCTGAGTATCACCTCTGATTTTAGCTATGGTGGTGGTGGATAGTTCTGTATGGGTATTGATAACTTCCTGCCAAATTGACTTAAAGAGCATGCTACATGGCTACATTTTTGGCCTGCCCTGCCTTTAAAAGAAGAGAGGGGATTGCAGATTATTATAGATAATTGATAGGAAAGGATAATAAATGAAAGGAAAAATAAAATGTGGAAGAAAGCTGTCAAAGTAAAAATGGTGACTTAAGTATTAGAGGAAAGAAATTGTGCTGTGGTTAATGGAGCACAATTTTCCCATAACCATGCTATGTCTCCTGTAGCAAGTACTAGTATTTTCTCATCTCCATGCTACACCTCTTCTAGCAAGTACATCTCCCAAATGCTCTTAGGGATGGAGTTTTGGTTATGAATTACTCACACTTGTGCCAAGATTGGCAGGTGAAAGTGAGACAAAGGCCATCTGTGACAGGTCATGGCAATGACAGGACTCTGTGGCAGCCTGGCCCATGTGGCTGGTGTTGTCACCAGCGTCACTTGGGATGAGGTGCAGTTGTGGTCGTGGTGATATCAGGGATATCAGGAGCATTGACTTGACCACTGAATTGTAGAATTGTAGATGTGCGCTGTGGCCTTTAATTCAATAGTTCAATGTGACTCCAGCTTCTGATTCTCTGGAATCGTTTAATGTATTTGTATACTTGTACTTAAGGTATTTGTATACTTTATATATCACTACATGTATCTTGAGTGGGTGTGTCTTTTGTCTGCTACATCTTGGCTCCTTCAAGGAGAGGATGCCATCCTACTGCTTGTTTAATTTCCCTTTAAGTAGTCATGTCTCAACTTTCCTACAGAAACTGGGGCACCCCTTTTACAATTGAAGACAATATTTCTCAATGATGTAATACAATTGTTTCTTGGAGAAGACTTCTGTTAATGCTGAATTCTACAACACCACAGCTTCCTTTTATTGTAACTTTGCTGGTCTTATTTAAACACAATTGAATACAAAGCCCAATTTAGGTAAAAGAAAAACAGTTGTAACTCAGGCATCAAGTCATCTCCTGGTTTGGTGATATGCCAAACTTAAGCACTCATCTGCCAATTATTCATCTCTCTGTGTGCCATGGCTAATGCATTTGCCAAACATTCCAGGTGTCAATTGCTTTACTTATGCTTTGTTGGAAAGGATAAAAAGAAACTCCCTAGGAAATATTGCCAATGAAGAAGAATAGCTTTTTTAATGGGGATGTATTATTTTCTCCTTAAATTCCATTAGGTACTTAGCTTTCAGATTTTCATATGTTTTATAGATTTACAGATGATTTTCCAGTTTAGCATGTTTATAGTTGGCCGTATTTGAATATATGCATAAGAAAATGTATTTACTGGACAGATCAATCTTGGTTTCTGTTGTATCCTTACTGTTCTCTGGGAAACTCCTCCATTTCCATTACTAGTTGAGCAAAGCTGAAGGCATGGCCCTGTTCTGTACCTCATAATCCACCCGCAAAACCACATGTACTAGTAGGTTCACAGTGAGCCCATGACCTAATGACAGGTAACCTACGAGATGGTAGAATCTATAAAACTGTCTGGTATTTAAAATCTTCCCCAACAAGGATCATAATGTTTACCTTGGCCTATCAGATACTCTTTCTTAGGAATTTGAACTGTTACCAGTTTACTAGTACTTGGAAAAATAAGAAAACCTACAACGTGAAGTGGAGAAAGCTGAGGAATTACACATCTTCAATTACTTTTTAACAACTGTGTGATTTGAAAATGGCTATTAAAACCATCTAGACAATACAGATTTCAAATGGGATAGATACTAAATATAATAGACATTTTAAAAATGTCATTTTATCTGAAACAGGCCTAGGACATGGCTTTTGTATTCAGGATTTCAAAAACCTCTAATAATTCAGTTCACAATATTTACAGCTCATTTTAAATCGCTACAATTTATTGGCACAGATCTGAAATCCATATCCTGAATCCATCGTACTGTCTTAATTATTCCCCTAGATGGTGCATAATAATATAACATTTTTCATCATATGTGTAAAATTTACTAATTAGAGATTGTATTTGTGTGCAAATATTAGATATAACTTGCATATATTTAAGTATCTAATATAAAATGTACACATAAAATGCCTAGACAGATGCACGAGAAATTAAGCCTGTATCAGCATTGTTTTGGGCTGTACCGCGTCTTCATGTAATACCCATATTCTTTGTATATTGCAGGATATACATCCTATATAGCTCACACTGAAATTAATTACAGGCTATGACATAATTATCATTCGAATGAAATAAATTTTATTAAAATACATACTGTCTGTCTCTCTGGAAAGTTTGCCTATTCATCTAAGCATGCATAACAAAGGGTTTTGTGGAAGCAACAGGATCCCAGATTAGGCTGCCAGATCAGTTTAATCAACTCTGGAAGGAAATGGAGTGACAGTTGTCCAAACCAGATCACACTTACATTCTCAAGTCAGTTAATCCTGTTCAACCAACTGTTACTGTGGAAGAATAAAAAGGATCCTACCTCCTGGCATTTTGCAATATGGTTTGGAAAACAAAAACATATATAATCTGAAAGAGGATATGATAAAAATTCAAATAGAATTACAGACAAATTGCAAAGAAAGAACAAAGGAAAGAAAGATTATTTTTGACTGTTAATGAATGCCAAAGGCTTAGAAGATATATTGAATTTGCCTATACAGGATGTGGAGGACTTCATTGTTTTAAACTTTGCAAACAGATAATGTGGTTTAACTCTGCTGACATGCACTATCGCACTATTTCAGTTTTCACCTAACTCATTTCTGGCTGGCCTCTCTCCTGCATCCTTCATGTATTTACATATAATCAAAAATTTTTCCAAATATCAGTTTTTCCTCACATCTCCCTCATTACACAGTATCCCTTTTCATTTGATAGTTAGTTTGCACATTCCAAAAGGGGTTTTAAGACGTTTATAGTCTGCTTCCTTCGTATTTTTGTGGTTCAATTCAATGTTTTGCTAGAGAAAATTATTTTCATTTCCCCTAATTTGCTACTAACAAAATGGCTTATGTGCTAAACAACTTATATTTAGCTGTCATTCCCAACTTTGATAAGTTATATTTGACTCACATTTACTAGATCTGCTTTACATATGTACTTTTTTTTGTGATTTTTAAATTCTGCAGGTTGTTAGGAGTGAATAATTCTATTCTAATCACAAGAGAACATTCCTTCTGTGCTGTCGCCTGTGCTGATCTGTACTGAGGAAAAAAAAATAAATGAAAGGCAAAAATTGAGATCATTCTAGCTTTGTTTCAGTTATTTGATATTTAAGTCAAAAGAATTATAGATCTGAAATATTCAGATAATTGCTCAAATAGTAACATTTTAGAGTGAAGCAAAACTTCACATTCTAATATATGCAGAAATAGTCCCTTACTGCTCGTATTATTTATTAGGTGCTGAACAATAGCACTGATTCTTCCAAGATATAATGATACCATTTAGCCAATTATTGTTGCAGTACATCAGGGACAAACAGGAAAAAAAAAGAGTTATCTTAAACTATATTGAATTGAATTTTAAATTCAATTATGCCTCAAGTTTTATTATCACAGATAAAATACTAATTTTCTTTAACTGTGTATTGCAATCTTTTTATGGGAGTTCTAAGGCATTGTTTTGTGCCCCTTGGGCATCTTGTCTTATTATATTTGTACAGTCTTTCCCACCAATCCTATTTTTTATTATTATTAATACTATTTAATATATTCTGAATGATAATCTAGTACCTTAATAAATTTTAGAAACCTCCCTGGGCTCCTCTTTACAACCAGAGAGGAGCTGTTGCATAGATGTATAATGCTTATTGACGTGTACTCCAGGCTAGAAGGCCCCTAACGATGTATAAAACTAAAAACTAAGGTCTAAAAATATTATAAACACAAAATAAATGCTTTGACTTTAATAAAAGTTCTATCTAGATTTATTATGAATAATTCTAGCTTTATTCATGCAAGTTATATAAGGACATTTTAGTAAACAGCTCACTGAATAACCTGCACTGGTGTATGGTGTATTTGAGAAAGTTAAATATACACTCTTTTGGTGGTATTGGAAAATGGTTCTGTGCTGATCTTTATTTGTCAGGATTTGAAATTCCCCTACGATACTGATAAAGTCAGGAAATAAATCGGTTTTGACCATAATCTAGGCCCAATTAGACTCCAAACTATCTTGAAAATACTTCCTTCATTCTTTACCATAATTGAACTAAATTTCCTCAGCATTAGCAGAATTCTCATAGAAACTCCCTATGTAGAGACACTTACAAGTCGACCACCATGAGAAAATTGTAAATCAAAAGTAAATGAAGTGCCCAGTTTATATAGGAAAAAATTAGTTTTTAAAAGGAGATAAAAAGACTATAACAAAACAGAAAAGGTATGAAAAATGACAAAATTAATGATTTTATAATATTGTATATATAATTTTAAAATGAAGTTATATTTATGATACTGAGATATCACTTTATATTTTGTGTAAAAAATAATAATTGCCGAATATGTTTCTTGGAAAAGAATAAATCCTAGAATTTATAAATTTAAAGATTTAATCTATATTCAGTTAAATCTGTAAATTTAAATCTATAGTCAGCTAAATCTATAAATTTAACTGAATATAGATTAAAACTGAAAACATTTGGAGTTTTGTATAATAAATATTTTAGAATTTAGAATAATTCAGTGGGAGCATTTGTGTTTCATTGAAATTGTACATAAAGCTATACAACGTGAGAAATGATAGTGAACTTAGAGTTTGTCTAGATTATTTTTAAGACTTTGGGGAGGAAAGACTAGATACTGTATCTCCTAAATCTCAGCTTTCTTCCTTTCCATTTTAATGCTCTTTAGGAGGTAAGCGTAAGACACATCAGAGGCAAAATTCGATACATGTGTAGATACAAAATACACATATAAGTGTAGGTTTTTGTACACACATGTGCACAATTGAAATGGTTCCATATAGTCATCACGGAATAGAAGCAGTTCTATATGGTTAATGGTTATTGTTAGATAAGACTATGTTGATACTCTGTTCCTCCAAGTTCCCTCAGGTGTCATGAAAATTACTGTGCGCGCATGTGTGTATGTTTGTGCGTGTGTACGCATGTTGTTTAGAACGTACATATGATTTATATTAATCAGTGGTCCATCAGTTGATATTGGCTCACATAAAAGGCTAATTTTCATATGATTTTGAATTCGTTGAATATAAGTGATAGAACATATACAAGGATACAAATTCAAATGCTGAAATACAGTTCTACAATTGACCATGGTATTTTGATTTTTCTTACTTAATATTGACTTCATAGAAAACCAGTTATCAGAGTAAATTTATAGAACAAAAAACGCGGATGTGACAACAGCAGATAATTCTCCAGGCAGTGGTTGCTGCTAGTCATGACATTGCTTTCAACTGTCAGGACTCATTCATGTGTACCAATATTGAAGACTTTTAACACACCAAAGAACTTTTGACAGTTCTGCCGACATGTCTCATCTGGTTTAATCAAATATATCAGAATAATCTAGCCACTACCTGGTTTCTGTATTTCACAAATATGAAAATTTTTTCACAAAGTATAGAAAGGTACAGAACTTAGACTGCTCTGAGGAAAAGCATGCCACCTGGAAATGTAAAATTACAGTATTTTGATCTATAGGTTACAGTATTTAGAAAAAAAACTTCTTTGTTGAATTCCCTCTAAATTTAATATGTGATACAGTAACTGTTGTTTCTAGAGCATAAGTTTTTACTAGAGCATGGAAACCAAATTATATTGCATATTTAATCCAGTTTTATTTTCCATGTTTATCCTTTTCTGTAGAGCAACCCTTGTTATTGAAAAGAAGTGAAATATATTTGTAAATTTTCTCTGCTTACCCTAAAATATTTCAATAATGATTTTTTAATTTTAATTTCTGCTTTGTAATTCTTTAGTGACAAACCATGCTTTTTCTAGTTATAACATATATGTTTTTAATGTAAATTATAAAATATTATAAAATTAAATTGTACATTATTTGTTCAATCCATTTTGATCAATAAGTGATGCTGTTTGAAACAATAGCATCTTACCGGTTGGTTTTATTTTAAGGAGAATAATATTTTGTTTTAAGGAGAACAAATAGCTGTTTAAAATTACTCTTTTGTTCCTTATAATTCTAAGGTCCCAAATTAGTATTTTAATAGTCTGTAAAAAATAATTCTCTTTCATGTTCTTTATCTTTCCAATATAAGATGGCTGGACATGGGGTAAGATGAAATTTTCAATAACGCATAAGCTTTAAAGAATAAATAATTTGCGGGGTAAAAACAGAGTGGACAACAGGTGCAAGCTGGAAAAATGACTTTAGATGTTAATCAAAAGTCTGGTTCAAAATGAGAAATTCAATACACATTTTTACTTTTTTTTTTCCTGATTTATACGTAGTTTAACTCAAGTTTTTTTGACCAGTTAAAAGAACATTTCCTGACAATTAGACTCTGAAAAAAACAACAATACTGAAGTCAGGTTATTTTTATCAACATGCTATTTTCAGTGTCCTAGGAAATGTCTCCTCAATTATAATGACTGGTATTAGAGAGGCTGACAAGACAACTTAAACAAACATACTTATGTGTGTACTAAGGCTCTACAGAACAGGAATTTTCCTGAAACTAAGGGCAGTAAAAAATTCAGGCTGTCCCTCTACAACAGGGGTTCTCACCCACAACAGCACTGACATTTGGAATCATCTGAGTCTTCGTTGTGTGTGGACAGGAGTTGGGAGGCAGGGTTTGTCCCATGCGTTGTTTAGAAGCATCCCTGGCCTCTACCCGCTAGATGCCAGTAGTACTTGCCAAGTGATGACCACCAAAAATGTTTCCAGACCTTACCAGATATCCTCTCGAGACAAATCACCCCATTGATACTTGCTGAGAACTGTGTTCCAGCGCCTTAAAGACATCCTTTAATTGTCTTTACTACAATATGCCTAGGACCAGAGTTTTTCCCCAACTATACAACAATTACACATTTAAGAAGATGATGGACATTTTAAGAACAAAGCAAACTCTTCCTATTTTCTAGGGACCCTTGTAGCTAGCTTCTGATTTTCTATATGGTTATAAAAGAGAGAGAAAAATAATTCACTGCGTTTCAATTACCCTAAGTATTTACTTCAGAAGAGTCTAAAAGAAAGACTTCTCCCTTCCCCAGAATCAGACCTGTGCAGACCATGTTAACAACACTCATCTACAATGCTTTAAGGGACCTCAGGATTAAAGTCTACACCCAGGAAAATACTCGTTAGTGATTTTATTTTTAGTTTTAATTAGGAAAAAATGGTGCTTCCCTTATTCATGAAGTCAGATATTTTTAAAGAAGGTCATATTTAAGAGAGTCATAGTAGAAGTGGCAATCATATATGTACATATAAATATGTGTGTATATACATGTATATATATAAATATAAATAAATATATAATAATCATTTAAACAGTGCTTAAGTACGATTCAAATATTAACTCATTTATTCCTCACAATAAAGCTATAAAATACTATTATTATTCCATTTTACAAATGAGCAAACTGAAACATAAGAGGCTAACCTGTGGTGCCAGGATTCAAACCTGGGCATTCTGGCTCTAGAATCAGTGTGCAATGAGTCTTCCATTTAGCCAGTCACTGTGTTATGCTTCTTTTCAATAAAAAATATCCACTCTTGGCAGATGATGGTAAATAAGAATACTAAGGCTGCAACTGAACATAGCCTGACTGGTGGGTTTCCTGGGCCAGCCCAGTCTGTATGGATTCTGGCTACACCAGAGAATCAGGAGCCCACCTGCCTGGGATGGCCCTGTGCTATCACTCAGCTGTTCTTTGATCAATTTATTATAGATTGATGCTCATTTCTAGCTCCCTTTTAGCTTCAGCAGGACAGAAGCCTTTTCCAGATTTATGCAACTTATTTCTGGGTCCTGAAGGACAGATAATTTCTTCCAAGGATCAAGCCTTGGGATTCTAGGAGTAAGCACAAAGCCAGTAACATCCTTCTGTCTGTTACAGATAGATAATTTTCCTATGGTTCCCTTCATTTCCTGGTGTGCTTTTTGGGCTGGATTAAATATTCTCTTGTTTTATTAAAAAATAAAATATTCCAAGCAATATGTATTATCTTATTTAATATTCATGAGAACTGCAAGAGATAGGTATTGTTATTTTCCAAGTATTTGCAGAGGAGGAACTAAAAGCTCAAGAAGTTAAGCTCCTTGTCTAGTCACACATTCAGAAAATGGTGGAACTCCAGACTCAGATCCAGGTCTCCATAGCTCCAAAACCATTGAACATTTATGCATCTTCATTTTTCTCTAAATTTAAGAAGTTTGGTTAGATTGCCTTTAAGACTTTGTGCAGCTACAGATGCTTGCAAATCTATATTCTAGAATGTTTTTTCCTAAAATTTTAACTTCAATTTTAGGATTGTTTTAAAAAGTCGTTCATTTAAACATAATTTTACAGATAAAGCTATGGTATTAGCCTATATTCCATTGGACATTAATGTCTAATATTTTCTTATAGCTATCATACTTTATCTTATTGATGTCAAAAGGGAAACTGCAATTAGGTGAACAAAAAATTAGGCAGAAAAGGAGAAAATATCTAAAATACTGATTAACTCAGTTTATATGAGAAATAGTACAGTGAAATGAGGCATAAAAAACCTGAGAACGGATTTGCCAAATTTCAGTTACAACAGTATATGGATTCCTTTTATTTCCTTGTGATTATTATTGGTTAGGAATAATGTGAGGTGGTTTTAGTTCATAAAATATCTGTACTACTGCTGCTTATATTAGTAATAACAGAGATAAAATTGAGAGATTTGTGGAATCATATAGATTTAATATTCCATGCTTGAAGAATATACTTAATATTTTGTACTTTTCAGTTTATTATACAAAAAGAAATTTACCACCAGCCCAAATTATTACTAATCTGAAGTACTGAGTGTTCACTAGAAAGACAGAGGGTTTATAGGACCAGAACATTGAAGGTTCATGATATTATAATATGATGAATAGTTTGAAAAGAGAATGCTTAAGCCAAAGAGAATCTTTAGACTGCCCAAAAGCAACTTGTTGACATAGGTATTCAAAGAAAGAGGTGGGGAGCACTGGCCTTGGGTGCAAGCAATAACGGGGTGACAGTTGGTGGAGGATTTAAAAATGATAATAAAACTGACAAAATGTTGGTTCTAACTTTTATTATCATTGTATGCTGGCAATTCAAAATAATGTCAGTAAGAAAATACTCTTCCCTGAAGAGAAATCTCTGTTAGTCTAAATTCTAAACAATTCTTGTTCCTGCTGAACTATATATATATGTATATATATATATATTTTTTTTAAGAAAGTGTATTTTAAGAAACATTGAATACTACTCAAAATTATTTAGAAAATTTCCAACCATATCATTGTCCTGAAAAATGTAGTCTCAAGTATATATGATCTTTTTGAAAAAATTTATTAAGGGTTCAAAATCATTGGATATTGCATCTGGTACAGTTTGTGTCCCTAATCCTTGTGACAGTAATTTTAAATGAGTAATGATAGCAAAGTAATTGTAAAACTAAGAAACGGAAATTGAGTTACTTCAGATCTGTCATTCTATATGACAACTTGAAGTTTTTATTTGCCTTTAAATATTTTGGACATTTGAAAGCTGCTAGAAAAAATGTAAAGGAACAAAAGACTGAACAGTATTTTGATTTCTGGAATTTAACATGACATTGGATTTTTATAAATCTCTGCCAAACTCATCCTTGAGTTTTAGACATTTCCTAAGTATTTGTATATTTGAAGCTTCATGCAAAAGAACATTTCAAAATTGAAATTAATGAAGTGTGTTTTTTATCCCTGTGAGTGATAGGTTGGCATATCTATATACACTGTCTATTGAATTTATATATGTGAAGAACATCACTTTTGACAGAGATAATGAAAGATTTGCGAACGTCAAAACCCCAAAACAGAAGCCATGTAGTTTTTATTCATTAATGAAACAGACTAATATATAGATACAAGTTTTTCTTCCTTAGTCAAAGCGTACAATCAGGTTAGGTGCAGTGGCTCACACCTGTAATCCCAGGACTTTGGAAGGCCAGGGCAGGAAGATCACTTGAGCCTAGAAGTTGGAGACCAGCCTGGGCAACATTTGTGAGACTCTGTTTCTCCAAAAAAGAAAATAAAAATTAGCTGGGCATGGTGGCACACACATGATAGTCCTGACTACTTAGGAGGCTGAGGTGGGAGGATCACTTGAGTCCAGGAGGTCAAAGCTACAGTGAGCTAAGATTACACAACTGCACTCCAGCCTGAGTTACAGAGTGAGACCTTGTGTCAAAAAATAAAAAATAAAAAGCATACATTCACATAGTTAAAAAAGTACTAGTCGGCTGGGTGCGGTGGCTCCCGCTTGTAATCCCAACACTTTGGGAGGCCGAGGCGGGCGGATCACAAGGTCAGGAGATCAAGACCATGGTGAAACCCCATCTCTACTAAAAATACAAAAAAAATTGGCCAGTTTCTCCACATCCTCTTCAGCACCTGCTGTTTCCTGATTTTTTAATGATGGCCATTCTAACTGGTGTGAGATGGTATCTCACTGTGGTTTTGATTTGCATTTCCTTGATGGCCAGTGATGATGAGCATTTCTTCATGTGTTTTTTGGCTGCATAAATGTCTTCTTTTGAGAAGTGTCTGTTCATGTCCTTTGCCCACTTTTTGATGGGGTTGTTTGTTTTTTTCTTGTAAATTTGTTTGAGTTCATTGTAGATTCTGGATATTAGCCCTTTGTCAGATGAGTAGGTTGCAAAAATTTTCTCCCATTCTGTAGGTTGCCTGTTCACTCCGATGGTAGTTTCTTTTGCTGTGCAGAAGCTCTTTAGTTTAATGAGATCCAATTTGTCAATTTTGGCTTTTGTTGCCATTGCTTTTGGTGTTTTAGACATGAAGTCCTTGCCCACGCCTATGTCCTGAATGGTATTGCCTAGGTTTTCTTGTAGGATTTTAATGGTGTTAGGTCTAACATTTAAGTCTTTAACCCGTCTTGAATTAATTTTTGTATAAGGTGTAAGGAAGGGATCCAGTTTCAGCTTTCTACTTATGGCTAGCCAGTTTTCCCAGCACCATTTATTAAATAGGGAATCCTTTCCCCATTTCTTGTTTTTGTCAGGTTTGTCAAAGATCAGATAGTTGTAGATGTGTGGCATTATTTCTGAGGGCTCTGCTCTGTTCCATTGGTCTATAACTCTGTTTTGGTACCAGTACCATGCTGTTTTGGTTACTGTAGCATTGTAGTATAGTTTGAAGTCAGGTAGCGTGATGCCTCCAGCTTTGTTCTTTTGGCTTAGGATTGACTTGGCGATGTGGGCTCTTTTTTGGTTCCATATGAACTTTAAAGTAGTTTTTTCCAATTCTGTGAAGAAAGTCATTGG
>NW_026652278.1:117526890-117675640 GCF_009828535.3 Hylobates moloch
TTGTGTGTCCAATACAAAAGGGGTATACCTCTTGTCAGGTAAATCTTGCTAACTCTTTTTCTTTTAGTTTCATAAAACAACTAGACACATTTCTCAGAAGGACTCTAATAAGCCTTATATATACCCAAGGGCATCTAGAAAGTAAGTCTGCAGTTTTATTGCATGATGCTTAATTCAATGCATCAACTTGCCTGAGGCAATTGTATTAAAAATTATTTCTGAATCTGTTGATGAGAGTGTTTCTAATAGTGACAGGAGACAGACAAATTCCTAAGCAGACAGGATGGGTCACCTGTGAAACCCAACTGTATTAGTCAGTTTTCACACTGCTGATAAAGATATACCTGAGACTGGATAATTTATAAAGGAAAGAGGTTTAACGGAATCACAGTTCTACATGGCTGGGGAGGCCTCACAATCATGGCAGAAGGCAAAAGGTGTGTCTTACATGGCAGCAGGCAAGGGAAGAGAATGAGAGCCAAGTAAAAGGGGAAACTGCTTGTAAACCATCAGATCTCGTGAGACTTATTCACTACTATGAGAACAGTATGCGGGGAACAGCCTGCATGATTCAATGATCTCCCAACAGGTTCCTCCCACAAGACATGGGAATTATGGGAACTACAATTCAAGATGAGACTCGGATGGGGGCACAGCCAAATTATATCATTCTGCCTCTGGCCTCTCTCAAATCTCATGTCCTCACATTTTAAAACCAATCATGCCTTCCCAAGGTCCCCTAAAGTCTTAACTCATTTCAGCATTAGCTCAAAAGTCCACAGTCCAAATCTCATCTGAGACAAAGCAAGTTCTTTCTGCCTATGAGCCTATAAAATCAAAAGCAAACTAGTTACTTCCTAGATACAATGGGGATACAAGCATTGGATAAATACACTCATTATAAGTAGGAGAAATTGGCAAAACTGAAGGGGCTAAAGTCCCCATGCGAGTGCTAAATTCAGCAGGGCAGTCAAATCTTAAAGCTCCAAAATGATCTTTTTTGACTCCATGTCTCACATCCAGGCCACATTGATGCAAGAGGTGAGTTCCCATGGTCTTGGGCAGCTCCACTCCTGTGGCTTTGCGGGGTACGGCCTACCTCCTGGCTGCTTTCACAGGCTAGTGTTGAGTGTCTATGGATTTTCCAGGTGCACGGTGCAAGCTGTGGGTGGATCTACCATTCTGGGGTCTGGAGGATGGTGTCCCTCTTCTCACATCTCCACCAGGCAGTACCCCAGTGAAGACTCTTTGTTGGGGCTTTGACCCCACATTTTCCTTCCTCACTGCCCTAGCAGAGGTTCTCCATGAGGGCCCTGCCTCTGCAGCAAACTTCTACCTGAATATCCAGGCATTTCCATACATCCTCTGAAATCTAGGCTGAGGTTCCCAAACATCAATTCTTGACTTCTGTGCACCTGCAGGGTCAACACCACGTGGAAGCTGCCAAGGCTTGGGGCTTGCACCCTCTGAAGTCACGGCCCAAGTTGTACCTTGGCCCTTTTAGCCATGGTTACAGTAGCTGGGGTGCAGGGCACCAAGTCTCTAGGCTGCACACAGCATGGGGTCCTGGGCCCGGCCCATGAAACCATATTTTCCTTCTAGGCCTCCAGGCCTGTGATTGGATGAGCTGCTACCAAGGTCTCTGACATGCTCTGGAGACATTTTCCCCATTGTCTTGGTGAATAACATTAGTTACTTATGCAAATTTCTGCAGCCATCTTGAATTTCTCCCCAGAAAAATGGATTTTCTTTTCTACCACATCACCAGGCTACAAATTTTCCAAACTTTTATGCTTGGTTTCCCTTTTAAAATGGAATGTTTTTAACAGCACCCAAGTTACCCCTTGAATGCTTTGCTGCTTAGAAATTCCTTCTGCCAGATACCTTAAATCATCTCCCTCAAGTTCAAGGTTCCACAAATCTCTAGGGGAGGGTCAAAATGCCACCACACAGTCTCTGCTTAAACATAACATGAGTGACCTTTACTCCAGTTCCCAACAAGTTCCTTAATTCCATCTGAGATCACCTCAGCCCAGATTTCACTGAAATTCATTATTAGCATTTTGCTCAAAGTCATTAAAAAGGTCTCTAGGAAGTTCCAAACTTTCCCACATTTTCCTATCTTCTTCTGAGCCCTCCAAACTGTTCCAACCTCTTCCTGTTACCCAGTTCCAAAGGTGCTTTCACATTTTTGGGTATCTTGACAGCAGTACCCCATTCCCGGTACCAGTTTACTTTATTAGTCTATTTTCACACTACTGATAAAGACATACCTGGCACTGGGTAATTTATAAAGGAAAAAGGTTTAATGGACTCACAGTTCCACATGGTTGGGGAGGCCTCACAATCATGGCGGAAGGAAAAGACATGTCTTTTTTTTTTTTTTCGAGATGGAGTCTCGCTCTGTCGCCCAGGCTGGAGTGCAGTGGCGCAATCTCAGCTCACCGTAAGCTCCGCCTCCTGGGTTCACACCATTCTCCTGCCTCAACCTCTCCGAGTAGCTGGGACTACAGGCGCCCGCCACCACGCCCGGCTAATTTTTTTTGTATTTTTAGTAGAGACGGGGTTTCACTGTGGTCTCGATCTCCTGACCTCGTGATCCGCCCGCCTTTACAAGTCTTACAAGGTGACAGGCAAGAGAGAATGAGAGCCAAGCAAAATGGAGAGCCCCTTATAAAACTGTCAGATCTCATGAGACTTATTCACTACCACAAAACCAGTATGGGGGAAACCGTCCCCATAATTCAGTTATCTCCCACTGATTCCCTCCCACAACACTTAGGAATTATAGGAGCTACAATTTAGGATGAGATTTGGGTGAGGACACAGCCAAACCATGTCACTGACCTTAAGCCAAAGACAGCCTGAAGCCTGAAAACCAAGCTGCCAGTGCCAGGTGAAGTCCATGACCAGAGTGAGAACTGCCTTGATGCCTTTCAGCCAATCGAATGGTGTTTTTCCAGGCCTTCCCATGGACCAATCAGCAGGCACTCCCTCATTCTGAGCCCATAAAAACCCTGGACTCAGCCTCAGAGATGGCTATGATTTGCGGCCCCCTCTCACACAGAGGACTACCCACTTTGGGTTCCCTTTCATGTGGAGAGCTTTTCTGTGGCTCAGTAAAATTCTTCTCTCCCTTGCTTACTCTTTGGTGTCGGTGCACCTCATTCTTCTCGGTTAGGTAAAAGAACCCAGGCCCTCAGAATGGTGAGTGCAAAAAGAGCTATAACACCTGCTCCTGCTTGCTGAGCTACAGGAGCAAAAAGACTGCTAGGTACCACACGCCCCTGTCCACCAAGCTGATGGTGACAGGGAGAGCTATAACATGCCCCTGTCTGCTGAGCTGCAGGCAGCAAGGAGAACTGTAACACGCCCGCATTATCCTAGCTGCAGGCATGAAGAACTGAAACGGTTTGGAGCCATTCCCTCCTGGCTGGCTGGCTGAACTACAAGAGCTGCAACATTTCTTGGGGGCTCAGATCTCAGGATTCCCCCAGCGAGAGCTGTAACACCCCTTGGGACTCTGCAGTTGCTGGAATTTCTGAGTTTTTAGGTGCCATCACATTCCCCCTCATCTAGACTCCGGTGCCCAATGTGAAAATCTCCCGTGGCATGTCCAGTCCAGCTGTGGGCTGAGTGCAGAGTCCCTGTGCACGTGTGGGATCTGGGGTAGGGTGTGAGCCAAGTGCAGCCTGCCAGGCTGAGTGGGTGGAGTGAGCCCAGCGGCGAGCAAGGCTGCAGGCAGAGGTCACGGTGGCCACAGAGATTTCCCGCTGACAAAGCAGCACGGAAGGAATCCTGTAACATTTCAGATGAGATCAGCATCTGAATTAGTGGGTTCAGTAAAGCAGATTGTCCCTCCCTTCCAGTGTGGGCAGGCATCCTGCAATCCATTAAGTCTGTATAAAACAAAAGGAGGAGGAGGAGCTTGCCCCCCTTCTCCCCTTCCTTACTGCTTGAGCTGCAACATCTCATCTCATCTTACCTGCCCTCAAACAGGGATTTACATCATCACCTACCCTGGTTCTCAGGCCTTCAAACTCACACTGAATTACATCAATGGCTTTCCTGGATCGCTGGCTTGCAGACAGCAAATCCTAGGACTTTTCAGCTTCCCATAACCACCTGAACAAATTCCTCTAATACCTCTCCTTCCCCTACCCTCTCACGCTCACTCTCTTTCTCTTCTCTTGGTTCTTTTTCTCTGAAGAAATTACATAGTATACGTTGTAACCCAAAGTAATGGAGGAAACACCAAAATCTGTTTGATTGGACCTCACACCAACAGCTCCTACCACACAGTTGTTGCTTTTGCTACAGTTTTTCTGTTTTATGCTGCTATTCTTATTCCATGGAGGTTTTTACAAAAATATCTATTTAATTACAATAGTTTATCACCTGCTATCTCTGATTTCGATTTTAGCATTTGCTAAAATGATTATATGATACAAAGAATGTAATGTAAATCCTGAAATTAAGGTCCAATATTATATGCTACCTTGATATGTGGTGAAATTGGAATTGCCTTACCTGGCCTAACATATTTTTCCTCAATCTGCTCCCTCAGATAAGGTCCCCTCACCAAACAACCCTGTTTATCAAGGGGACCAGGCACAGCCCCTTCTTCTTCTTGAGTAGTGGATTTTAGTTCCCTGACAGCCTGTGAAATTACTCAAACAAGCCAATCACATCCTCCTGCAGCAATCAGGGGGCACTTCACCCTCTTTATACTATAAACTTGACTCCACAGCCCCTGGTTGTTAGCTCTGTTCTCAAGGTCAACTGTCATGGGGCCCTGGGTGGCAAGCAGGTACCTACTTCCCAGGATGTGAGTGTAAGAGACTAATAAATTGCTATTTCATCTGCCCAGTAATGGATGTTCTGTGTTCAACCATTCCCATAACTCTGGGGTGGGAATCCTTTCCTCACCAATGGAGCAAATAGAAAGTGATCAAACAAAAAGAAAACATGGTAGCATTAAATATAAATTTCTTTGTTTTATTGAACTGTTGTGTCACAGACATGTTAGTCTATTCATAATTGGCCATTCATTATTTGTTTAGAAATTGAAAATCACTCAAAATATGCCAAGATATCTTCTTAGGTTTTACAAAAACTACTCAGTTATTGTGAAAGTTGTACCTGTTTTCTCCTTAAAAACAGAAAAGAGAAATAAAATATGCATTCTTCAGGAATATAAAAAGCCACATTGGGAGACCGATCACTTTTAGGTAATAAAAGTTAGTGTGTCTATTCATTTTCTCACTGTTTCAACATTTTTATTTTTCTGTGTCAACTAAATATTAATACTTTCTTACATATTTATATTATTTCTCTATAATTTTATTCTATACCACTAATACATTATTCTCATTATTATATTGGAAATAAGCTCATATATAATCCACAAGGTATCTTTCGTAAGTATTTAGGTTTTTTAAAAAATTATTTTTAAAGTAGTAAATAGTTGTTAATATAAACCTAGATATACGTTTACATGTGTAAGTGTGTATGTGTGTGTGTATGAGTGTGTGTGTTTGCGTGTTATATCTTAAATGGTTCTAATTTTTTTAATTGCCATTTTTTTGGGGGGGATGCAAATAATTCCCAATACTTATTTTTCTACAATAGCAATAAGTCTCACATACAAAGACAACCCTTTGTAAACTTTGTGAGTCAATCTGTGTTCTATACTGAGTGTTACTTGTTTTATTATGTGTGACATGATCAGAGGCACAATAATTTGTGGCACCTCAGTCATGTGCAATAACCATTTCACATCAAAAAGCAAACAACCAATCTGACTTTTACTATTACACGGTTCATATGAAATGTGGTTACTTAGACCTGAAGCAGCAAGCAAGCATGAAATGCAATATTATTTAATATTAGATGTAAAACTTATTTGAGGGAGAAAAAGAAAAAGAAAATTTTAATAGAAGAGATAGTGAAAATTGCTAGAAAGAAAAATCCTGGAAGAAATAAAGCCTCTGACGAGTTGAATTGTTGAAGGCTTAGGTCCTGCTGATGATTGCCTGCGATCCTGGTACATGCAATTGAGCAAACAGTAATTAATAAACTAAAGAGTATAACTCTTCTGATCATTCAGTTTTCTTCAAAAAAAAGTGGGGAAGCTTTTATGTGAGAGAATCTCTTTTATTAGGAGGGAGTCTTGAGAATCTGTACACAAGCACTGTATTTTGATCAAGTTTCTCTAAGGGCCATAAATATCTCCTGACATGCAAGTTAAAGCAGTTTGAAATTGCATAAAATCCTTGAGGAGAGTAAGGTTTAATATTACCTAACCCTTTGAAGAAACACACAAGACAGATAATTAGAATTAGAGAATTGTTTAGTGAAAAGAACTTCTGAAACTTTGTAAAGAAATGAAAGGAAGACAATGGGCAAAAGCTTTTCTTTTCTCTCTAATGTTTGTAAAGTGTATGAAATATAATTAAGACATAACTTCCTCCATTCTGGAAGGATGGCTGAAAGGTAGAGGATCATATCTGAAGTGAAAGTAAGTGTATGCAAATAATTTTCTGCATGAGTTATTTTTAAAATAGCAGTTCAATAATTACAAAAGAAGTTGAATTGTTTCTAGTGTGAAAGTTGCCAATTCTGAAGTAAATAATTTTTTATGACTGTCATCATTTCATGACTGATAAATAAGCTAGATGAGTATGTATTTAAGTGTGAAGCTGCCTCCAAAACAGTAATTCATTCAATAAATAAGGCACAGACATTTGCTTGTGCTAAACTTGGAACTGCATTGTTTTCTACTAAACCACATAATATATTTAATTCAACAAATACTTATTGCACAACTTCTACTCTCAAAATGCAGTTATGTTTGATAAAGACTGTAGTTTAATATTTGGAATGGAAAACAGAATAATTACAATTAAAAATTTGAAATGTTCATGGCCAAATTAATTTATGTGGATTAACACAAGAGGAAAACAGGAAGAGTATAATAGAGGAATTCTTTAAACATCAGGAAGGGTGGTGCATTTGGGCAGCAATTTGAGGATTATCTACAATAGGCTCAATCTTGTTCTGGGTGAGGCATGGGTGGAGGGACTGGCGAAGGGAGGTCAAGCTAGTGAGCATGGTGGCAGTCTAGTTTGACAGGAGGACGGGATTCTTGTAAGATATGGGGAAAAGTAAGTATTGAAGAAGTAACTTAAGTGGCAGATGATGAATGCCAGGCTGGGATTTTATATTAATCTGTAAAGCAAAAGAATCCCACTGAGAGCTTGAGTAGAGAGGGATTATGTGAAGTGCTAATGCTCTGAGGATTTTAGGTCTTTACTCAACTTTTCCTACTGGAGGGCCTCTGTCTTATCTAGAATTGTATTTGTTGGTGTGTCTGTGTGTAATTATGTGTGGGTGTGCAATGGTTTCAGGTTGAAACTTAAGAATATTCTAAACTAGATTATTCCACTCAGGACTTCTGAGGGATATCTCAGACTTAGAAGCTGATCTTTTGAAATTCTTTCCTGAAAAGATATTAATTTTTGTTACTTAAGATGCTCAGCTCATTCAGCAAGCTCCTTTGAACAACTTAAAATATAAAGTGTTTAATTTATATTTATATTATATTAAATTATAATACATATAGTATAAAAGTAATATTATATACATATAATAAATGTAAAAGACAATACTTTGCTTGTTACTCATGTCAGCATTATTACTCTGTCATCTACTTTGCCATCATATTAGAATGTGTGTAGGTCTTTCTGGTTTCTATATAGGCATAGTTGTTTTTTTACATTTTAATTCACACAAGACATTAATAATGTTAGGGACTGTCTGTGCCCCAAACATAGAGGATAAAGAATTTTTCCCCAGTTTTCTCCCTGAAGTCCCTTTATTCTCTCTAGAGTAAGCAATTTCAATCACCACATGGTCTCTCTGTCCCTAAAAACAGATCTCTAGAAATGATTTTTCAGTTTTTCATGTATTTGTTGCTTTGGTAACACAACATTTGAAAGCAGAAACCTCTTGTTATCTCATTTAATGAACTAGGAAGTTAACAGTCAAAAAAGGCTCAATGGTTAGTGAGGATTATTGATTTGTTTTGATAAGCAACGTTTAGTAGAAATAGTGTGCTTTGGATGAACTTTCTAATTTTCTAGTAGCCACATTATTAAAAAAAGAAACAGGTGAAAATAATTGTAATAATATATTTTGTTTAATCTAATATACCTAAAATATTTTCATTCAACATGTATTTGATAATAAAATTATTAATGAGATACATTTTTTGTTCATACTAAGTCTTTGCAATCAGGTCTGTATTTTGAACTGCACATCCTAACTCAAAGCAGTTCTCCATAACTAGGTGTAGCTCATGACTACCATCTCTGACAGTGTGGCTCTAGATCATTGTTACCTATTCTTAGTGGAATGAAATTCATGTAATCATTGAAGTATCAGTGATTTTCATTATATAAATGAGGAAGTTACTAATTTAATATTCCTAACTTTAAATCTACATGTTGGATAGTTATGCTGAAGGAAAACTGCTATAATCCTTCTACAGATTCAAGTCCTATGAAAATCCAGACAATTGTGAACCTTTTGTAAAGACTCTAGGTGGATATATCATTAACTTATTGGAATGCTACTTTTTCTGGTCTCTTTGTAGAAAAAAAGACACAAATTATTCACCTACTATCTTGGAAGATTGGTGGTAGTGCTTCACGACTTTAGACAAAGAGAAGCTGGTTGTCCTAGGGACAATTCACAGGAGACGCGCTAAGAAATACCATACCCTGGATACTTCATGTCTCATTCTGCTTGGACTGCCATAACAAAATATCATAGAAGGGGTGACTTAACAGAAATTTTTCTCAGAGCTCTGGATGCTAGAATCCAAGATCAAGGTCCCAGACAATTTGGTTCCTCTTGAGGGCTCTCTTCCAGACTTGCAGGTGGCCCCCATCTCACTGTGTTCTCACAAGGTGGAGAGAGAGGGATCAAGCTCTCTGGTCTCTCCTTATAAGAGAACTATTCCCATCAGGAAGACCCACCCTCACAACTTCATCTCAACCTAATGATCTCCCAAAGGTGCAAGCTCCAAATACCATCATATTACCATATTTAATGCTTCAACATATGAATTTTGGAGGGACACATTCTGAGTATAGCTCTCTCTGCCTTCTATCAATTAAATTTCACAGAGAACTGAATTCCTTCTAATCCTTTCTTTATCACACATTCATCACAGATCCAGGCAGAGGGCCCTTTTATTTATTTAGCTAGCTAATTCATTATTTTAAATAATCTAATGACAATTCATGAACCCACCTCTATGCATAAAATATAAGGCATTGACAATAACCTACATCTAACCATAGGTTCTACCTCTCCTTTTTTCAAAGTAAGCACCTCATCCTACTCAAGTTAAACATGATTTTGAATCCTGTTTATTCTTTCTTCACTTTTCATATTTGTGTAGTTTTATTGAATGTATACAAATTTCTAAAAATATATGCTTTCATTGTTTCAAGTATATATAGTATGCTATGTATGGTAGTTTGAAAATAATAATTATATTATTATGATACGTTCCTATTGTATATCACTATAGATCATTTGTTTCAAATGCTATATATTTCACTATGTAAGTCTTTACAGTTTTATTTACCTACTCTCTACTTGATGCATATTCTTTCTAGTTTAGTGGTATTGTGACTAGTGCTGCTATGAATATTCTTGTAAGTCTTCTGCTGTGCATAATATACATCGTATTCCTTTTCTCCCAAAAACTCAACACATTTAAAAGGATAGCACATTTAAATCATCCTGTATCATGTGTCAAGTACATGTGCTTGTTATGCTATCCTTTTTATCTTGACTTTTCTTTTTTTATAAGCAAATATGTGATCCACAATGTCCTCCTTGATAACTAGGGTCTACCTAGAGCTTAAGAGCTCCTTCAAAATATATAACTTATGATTGTTTGTTCTGCTGATATTTAGGTTTCCATGAATTTATTGAATATCAAAGGGATAGCGACAAGTAGTTTTTGCCCTGTTTGGATAACTTCTTAAGCATGGACTGAAATTTTTAGTTAGGAAGAACAAGATGTTTTAATTATATGGAACAGTGTATGTGTCTGAGATTCTTAGCATCTATTCTTCTAATTTAATAATATTTTTGATGACTAACGTTTTAATTAATCTCTCTTCCATTTATCATTTAAGTACTTCCCTAACTCTGACTTTACTCAGTATTATACTCTGAGAGACTAAAAATACAACTCATCCTATCTCTAGATGCGATTTCCTTTCAAATATTTCTTCTGCTGCTAGTTTAGTCTCAGATAAATTATTGCATAGGCTCTATTTAGATGAAGATTTGTATTCACTAGGCAGAATGAAATAATCACAACATCACTGAATTTGGGACAAGAAGACCAGATCTGTGTCATGGTTCTGGTAAAATAACCAAATTCCTACACACCATCCATTCCTCCAACCCCAGGCAGGGATTGGCCCAACCAATGAGTTTACCAATTGTCAATGGTCAGAGAATAGTTCTCTGGGGCCTCAAATTTGCATAAGTATTATTTCTCTGGGCAGTAAAGGTACTGAGATCCAGAGAGATAACTGCTTCAAAGTCAGTTAAGGAAAACCAAATAAAGTTAAAAAACAATAAGGGGGCAGGGTGGGTTAAAGTGAAAGCAAACTGGGAATAAAGGAAGAGGACTAGGGAATTATAAAATGCAATCCCTTTAGGTATGAACGCAAATGTTATAACTTTCATGGTGTTTTCAAAAAGATAGAAAAACAGGTCTTGCTGGGCACAGTGGCTCACACCTGTAATCCCAGCATTTTTGGAGGCCAAGGTGGGAGGAACACTTGAGACCAAGAGTTAGAGACCAGCCCGGGCAACATAATGAGACCTCATTTTTACTAAATCTTTTAAAAAGTTATTTAAAAATAAAAACATTTAAAAAGAATTTAAAAAACAAAAACATTGGTTTTAACAAGAACAATATATTCTATCACCAACTGCTTAAGAACACATTCAGAAGCTAGAGAATATGAAAAAATATTCTTAACTTTCCTCCTTGGACCTCCAGAGGACAGTCATTCTGCAATGGCTTTGTAAGCTTCTTCCTTGCTTAAATTCTCTATTCCACCTTCTTATTTTCCCAAAGCATTACTCACAATCATCCCAAGAACCCAGCTGTACCTTGCAGCCAGGCAACTGATTCAAACCTAAGATGACTCATTATTTTGGTCTGTTCTACAAAGGACAGTGTGGCTTGCTTGTGGACAGCAGGCTATAAGAGCTTCCAGAGCAAGACATCAAAATAAAACATGTTTTTCTATATAAAATGTATTTTAAAATAATCCTTTTCCATCCACTTAAGAAAGAAAAAATGGTGAATGTGACAAAGAATCTCCTTCTGCCCTGTGTCCGTTAGTTTTTCATTAAGAACCCTAAACAGGACTGACATCATTTTTAGTCAAGTCATATGGCCTGGTTAAATCCTAGCATTGTCATTTATAGAAACACTGAACTGTGACTATGTATAAGCATTAAGGTAAATATCAGATTATTTAGATACGTGAAAAAATATAAAAAGAATCAGCAAAAATAAGTAAAAGTGATTGTAACTGAGGAAAGGGAATATTTGGAAGGAAGTGGTGAAACAACTGCCAATTTCATACAAGCTCTGTAGTGTTATTTATTTATTTTGTTATATACTGTTAAAAATATAAATTAAATTAAAATATGCAATCAGTGTAATTGGGAAAATGTATATGAACCAAACATGATCAAATTGTTATTGTTATACTTCCACAGGAAAAAATTGACCTAAAAACCCATTTGGAGCAATTATTTATTAAGATTTTATGAAGAATGAACAAAATGGATCTTCTTCACTGTCCTACACAAAAATGTGATTATGACTAGACTCAATGCAATTATCTCTGAAAAGTTATATTTTAATGGAAATTTACCAATATTCACATAATGCTGTAGAAAATAATTGTATATGTAAATAACAATGAAAACATCTATTGAGTCAAATGATACAAGTAATCAGAAGGAAAAATAACTTTTACTCATTGGTGTTATTTTGATGGAGGAACTATGATTTGAGATTGCCCTCAAGCTGACTTAGCAGAAAAGGTACACTTTTTAAACAGAAAAAAAAAAAATGGCATTGGCAAAAGCAATAGCTTTAGAAAACAAAAAATTCAAAATGAAACCTGGGATTAGACCATTTTTCTAGTACAGATTTTGTGTAGAGGGTTATAGTATGATAATAGTTAAAAAGTGGCTAATAGTTAAAATAATATTGTGTGGTTTCTTAAAAATTCGGCTATAGTGTGTTCTCTTCCCACTGCATTGTTAAAACAAACAAACAAAAAAAAAACCCTCCATGTACTCAGCATAGGCAATAGTGTTACCTCATTGTAAGAACTAATTGGAGAGGAGCAACCCTAGAGGCTTCCCTTTGCTATTCCACAAGACAAGATTTAGAGTAAAGCTAGCTTATTCAGCTTTACAAGTTACACAGCAAAAATGTTACTCCATAGGCTTGGTGAAGGAACTTCAGGATTTATCTTTCTCGAGAGTCTAACAGATCCACTTCAAACTGCAGAATTTATATCATTCAGTATCAGTTTTGCTGATAAATATACTAAAGGAACATAATTAATTTTGGATGCAAATTTAGTGCATCCTGTTTGGGTAGAACGCAGTAAATATGTATCAGAGCCCAAATGATAAATGTCAAGTTGTTCAGATGATCAGAAAGATATCTCCAGAGCTTGAATTTAAATAAAAGGGCTACCTTAAGAAGGTATTTAATTTAGAAATCATTTCTAGTGACAAATAAAGTATTTATTAGTAGGAAGTGATTTTTCACAAGAGAAGATTTGGTAACATTTAAGCAAAGAGCATGATATTATATATTTACCTTTACCTGGACAGAAAAGTTTAAGTTGTTTTAAAGAAAATACACAAGGATTAGCTCACCCAATTAGAAAGAAAGAAAAGTGAATGTATTTTTGATAAGAAGTTCATATTTCAAGTAAATACTTTAATACTATGAAAGATTAAATGTATTGGACATTTAAAGAGATTATTTTATTCAGCCTATTAGAATAGGGAAAACATTCATTGAGGAACATCTCAAAGAAGAAGGAGGAACCTGAGATTTTATAGAGGCAGACAAACAAAGGGATCATCAGCTTATCTTATTGGATTTGAAAATTATGTTAAAGTTGACATGCTATGAAATAGAATTATTATTGCAATAAAGTTTGTGAGAATAATTATTGAATTTTATTAAACACAAATTTATATATTTTAATTATCTTAAATATTTACCAAAATTAATGCTAGCTTTTCAGTTACCAAACCTATATAAGTTTAGAAAGAACGTACCCATGTAGGGTAAAAATGTATGTGTTATATGTAATATTTAAAATTTTTACGTGAGAGAAAACATAGCTGGTTTTACTAAACCAAAAATATTAAACTAATTTTGCTTGCCAAACATGTACCTAAATTCTGTAAATGTGAATCTTTTTTAATGTTTCTAAGTTAAGTTCTATGTTAATTTTCTTTTAGTACATTGAAAATATTAGAAGTTCAATTTTCTTATTTTCTGGGATTGTTTAAAGGAATATTCAATATATGTAAGTACTTATTTATATCTAAACCGACTAGAATAGACCTCCTTTATGAGATTTTATAATCTACCTCAGTAATTCCATCTGGAGGTTGGAAGATATTACAAGTATAAGGAGAGGTAAAGGTTTTTTTGATTTATAGACATATAAACATTCAGAGAGACACAGACAGAAAGTTTATAGCTTCAATTCTAACATTTCACCCTGGGTCAAATACAAAAACAGAAATACAAAACTTACCAGTCCAGATATATACTTCCTAGATGACAACATTTTTTAATTGATTTGAGCCCAAATAGATAAACAGAAGTGTCTAACGAACCAGATTCTTTGTCATTATTCACCCAGCAGAGATAAGAGCTCTACAAATCCATCCATTTACAGAGAGCAGGAAATGATCAGAGTGTAAATCTAAGAGAAATTGGCATCTGAAATAAGTGGGCACACAAAAGTAACCAAAATCAAATCCTGACTAGTGCTAAAAAGAGATGAGTCTGGGATGCAGGATCAGGAACTGGAATCACCATTGGGTCACTGAATTGCCAGTCAGGAATGGATAGAACACAATGGGTGTTATCTGGGTGGAGTCAACGGGGATTCAAAGGTGAGATCCAATATCATTTGAATCATGGCACCAAAACTATAAAAGAAAACGCACTGGACATTCGAAGAGGTGATTTTATTCATAGGTAATAGGAAAAAAAATTATCATTGTGGAACGAGTTAAAGAAAAAGAGGAGACCTAGAATTTGATAAAAGCAGGTAAGCAATGAAGTCATCAGCTAGTCTTGAGCAGGGAAGGAAATGGCTCTTACCTAAGTAACTGGGGTAGGGTAGAGGTGGGTCTTATCTCAGAGTATGCAAATGTTGATTTTCCTTTGCAGTCAACATTTCTAGGAACACACAATAAAAGGTAGAGTTTTCTCTACCATTGCTGCTTTCCAGGAACATAAGGCTCAGATAAAGTTCAATATTATTGATATCTTCTGATATTTGCAAATGAGTTCCTCTAAAACTTTACTTATTTATTTGAGACTGAGTCTCACTCTATCACCCTGGCTGGAGTGCAGTGGTATGAACTTGGCTCACTACAGCCTCCACTTCCCAGGTTCAAGTGATTCTCATGCCTCAGTCTCCCAAGTAGCTAGGATTACAGGGGCCAGCCACCACCCCTGGCTAAGTTTTGTATTTTTTTAGTAGAGACGAGGTTTCACCATGTTGGCCAGACTGGTCTCGAATTCCTGACCTCAGGTGATCCACCCACCTCGGCCTCCCAAAGTGCTGGGATTGCAAGCATGAGCCAGCGTGCCCGGCCCAATTTTTCTTTTTAGGAAAAAATACACTTATGGTTTAGAAAGATAAATTGGAAAGAAATGGAGAGATTTGGGGTAGCCATAAGAATTACAGTTTTTCAGATGTTTTATTTCTTTTGTGGATATTTCCATTATTAACTGGAAATTTTTATTTTTAAATAATAAAGTTTGTATTGCTATTTTCTCTGATTATACAAGTAATACTTATTGTAGTATAGAGCTAACTACAAAAGAGTAAAAAAAAAAAGACACTCATGTTCCTATTACGCAACAATAGTGAATTTAACATATTTCAGTTTTTTTCTATAAAATTTGTAGAATGGTTTTTCTATTATTAACCTTTATGTCTTATTCCAAATTTTCTATCTAAAAGTAATAAATGCCATTATGCAAAAAAATGCTAAAACATTTTGTGTCATTTCCCAAAATTAGTAATCCCATTTGAAAAAAAAAATTTTAAATGATATTTGCAAATGAGTTCCTCTAAAACCTTAATTTTTCTTTTTAGTAAATCAAAGCTACTCCATCTAAAATAAATTCATTTCCCCTGCATCATCTCCCACTACTCCTTATGTATTTTTTTCTTACCATTTACCAAAATCACTGCCAACATTTGGATGTGTTTTCTTTCATGGTTATTGTTCTACTGAAGATACAATTTTTCAGGAAATTTTGGTTTTTTGTATTTATTCTGAAAAGTATTTGAAAAATGAGATTACTCTATCAGAAGAATTAGGCCTTAAAATAAGAACACATATTTTCTTACAGTCCATTGTATAAATTTGAAAAATATGCAATATAGTAAAATATAAAAATTCGTTTGCAATATATTTTTTACCAGCTGATCTCCTGCAAGAGAACTTCCTTGACTTCTCCACTTAAAATAAGTCCTTTTCCCTGTATTATCTCTCACTTCTCCTTATTTGTTTCCTTCTTATATTTACCAAAATTACTGCCAACATTTGGATGTTGATAAAAGTAAAACTTCGGCCAAATTAAATTTAAAGGAGTTTAATTGGGCAATGAACGATTCGTGAATGGGGCAGCCCCCAGAATCACAGCAGATTCACAGAGGTTCACGCGCGCCACGCGGTGGAAGAAGATTTATAGACAAAAAAGGGGAAATGATGTACAGAAATCTACAATGAGTTACAGAAACAGCTAGATTGGTTACAGGTTGGCGTTTGCCTTATTTGAACACGGTTTGAACCCTTAGCTATAACTGGTTGAACTACGGCCGCTGGGATTGGCCAAACCTCAGTTATTGTTACAGGCTCATACTGCTAAGTTAGGTTTTCAATGTCATCTGACTATTTAAGCTAGGTTAATTCATCCAGAAGGACTCAAATATAGAAGTACGGCGTCCTTCTCAGGCCATATTTACTTTAACAGTGTATTGCCTTTAATGCTTATTGTTCTACTTAAGATACACTTTATTTTTAGGAAACTTTGGTATTTTATATTTATTCTATTCTAAAAACTATTCTTTTCATTTGGGTTGTCAAATCAACCAGCATATATGGATATATCTAATTTTACCAGGTCCTCTGCCTTACTGTTTTAATCAAATTTATGTGTTTTTCTACTTTTTTTTTTTTTTTTTTTGAGATGATTTTGCTTTAGTACAAGATAGTTTTCCTAAATGGTTCATTGCTGCTTTGGACAGAATTATTCTTTTTCTTCAAAAACATTTAAAATTCATTACTCTGCTTTCAATTTTGTATTTTTCTTATATATAAATTTATGTCTGACAATGTATGTAAATTCTGGGTTTGTAGCCTTCAAGGTGGATATTGTTGCATAGTTTACTAACAACTCATCTTTATTTCACCTCTTTTCCTTTTCAGTCACTCTGTTGTAATATAAATTTTGGATTGATCCTCTCCTTTTTTTTTTTTTTTTGAGATGGAGTCTTCACTCTGTCACCCAGGCTGGAGCACAGTGGCACGATCTTGGCTCACTGCAACCTCCACATCCCAGGTGCAAGAGAGTCCCCTGCCTCAGCCTCCTGAGTAACTGGGACTACAGGCGCATGCCACCAAGCCTGGCTAATTTTTTGTAGTTTTAGTAGAGACAGGGTTTTACCGTATTAGCTAGGATGGTCTCCATCTCCTGCCCACCTCGTGATCTGCCCACCTCGGCCTCCCAAAGTGCTGGGATTACAGGCATGAGCCACTGCGCCCCTCTCCCTTTTTCAAAAAAGAAGTCCATGTTACTCAAAATGCTTAGAGGCTTCAATATTTTCTTCTGTTGCCTGAAGCAGATTATTTTCAGTCTGGTTCTTTGAATATTCAAAATAATATTTCCTATTTCCCTGTTTATTAGCTTTCAATATTTATTCACTCAGTTATTATTTTTCTGTTACTCATGCATGAACAAAGATATTCATTTAGACTCAGTGTCTATTTGTTAAGAAATATGTTGTTGGATTGTTTTGTCCTTACTTATTCCCCTGGCTTAAGTCAAACCCTCTTCTGAGATATACACTGGGCAGAAATAGCATGTAATCAGATTCTCAATGCTAGAATCTATTACTGCTTGATAAAAGCTGACATCTTCTTCATTCTCCAGTTCCTAGGTGCCTGAAAGACAAGAGTAGGTAAAGCTTCTGGAAAAATATAATTATACCTGGTGTCTTTGAGCAACTGTACTTGCTTTAAGATTGCCATACTTTAGATGTTCTTCTATGAACAGTCCTGTCTCCATCTCCCTATTCCTTGTGAGCTTTTTCTGGACTTGGTAGTTTGTCTACATGTAGGAAAAGAGGCACTTTTACAATTTGAACAGAGTATTTAAGAGCACCCATAAAATAATTTAGTTACATAATTTGTAGTTTTCTGTAGCTCTTGTGTTTCTAAATTAGAGAGAGGCCAGTTGAGAAAGAGGCAGCTTCTCCCTACACATTTCATATGGACTTGTGCTGTTTCTTTTAGTATAGCATAAGGTAACTAATCAGTTGAAATTTACTGAAATTATTTTTATTCATTTTTATCAGCCTTACCATTAGTCTAATTTTCTTCAAGATTAAGAAAATTGATTGACTGTTTGTCTTAATTTTCAACGTGTGTGTGTGTGTTTGTGTGTATATCTGTGTGTGTTTTTCTTTTTTAATCCTGTCTTGGTAATTGTTTTGGTAGGAATTTAGAAAAGGGAGCCAGTGGATGCTGGCCAGATGCCATATTAAACTTAAATTTCCAGGCACTAGTTTTTAAAGTCTAAACTAACCGTTGCCAAATTCCTTTCACAAATATTATCCCTGCAATACAACTCAACTAGTGATATGTTAATGTGGCTGATATTACCATCTTTTTGTTTTACTAATTTTATCTGTGAAATAGTAATTTAGCTTTGAGTTTTCATACATGTGTGTCTAGACTAGTGGGATTAGACATTGTAACAATATTAAATCGATTTTGTTTGTTTTTCTTATATGTTAAGGCATAGAAACTGATGATATAAAAGGACACAGTTCTTAATAATTTCTTAGAGGAAATATGATCAGACATCTCTCAAAGTTGTCTATAATGTGTTGTATGAATTCCATGAATAAGGTACAAGTAGAGATCAGAGGACATTGGAAAACATTTATGTCTGGGCTCTTAGAGAAGACTTCATAAAAGCATAATATCAAAACAAGGCACTGCAAAAATGATAGGATTATAAAATGGATTGTGAGAGGCATTTCAAGGGAAAAAAACTGCTGTGAGCAAATTTTTAGAGTTGAGATAATGCAAGTCATTCTCATATCTGGATACTGGGTTGTGTAAAAGAAATAAGGGAAATGTGAATATGAATAACAATGTTTGGTGACTAGATAATTGTACTGGAGAAACAGTTGTAGATAAACTTGTAAATACAGAACTGGATAGATTTTGGATGATATTTAATTTGGACTTTTTTGTAGACATATGCCATGTAAAGTGTTCAACTAAGCTATATAACCAAAGATAAAAAAGTATAATTCTAGAATGAGGGTAAAGGGCCAGCTAACTAGGGATCAAATGGAAGTAAAGGGACCATTCAAAGGATATTTCATGATCAAGGTATAATGTTAAAAAATAAAGCAACTAGGCAACCTACAGAATGGCAGAAAATTTTCACAACCTACTTATCTGACAAAGGGCTAATATCCAGAATCTGCAATGAACTCAAACAAATTTACAAGAAAAAAACAAACAACCCCATCAAAAAGTGGGTGAAGGACATGAACAGACACTTCTCAAAAGCAGACATTTATGCAGCCAAAAAACACATGAAAAAATGCTCATCATCACTGGCCATCAGAGAAATGCAAATCAAAACCACAATGAGATACCATCTCACACCAGTTAGAATGGCCATCATTAAAAAGTCAGGAAACAACAGGTGCTGGAGAGGATGTGGAGAAATAGGAACACTTTTACACTTTTGGTGGGACTGTAAACTAGTTCAACCATTGTGGAAGTCAGTGTGGCGATTCCTCAGGGATCTAGAACTAGAAATACCATTTGACCCAGCCATCCCATTACTAGGTATATACCCAAAGGACTATAAATCATGCTGCTATAAAGACACATGCACACGTATGTTTGTTGCGGCACTATTCACAATAGCAAAGACTTGGAACCAACCCAAATGTCCAACAATGATAGACTGGATTAAGAAAATGTGGCACATATACACCATGGAATACTATGCAGCCATAAAAAATGATGAGTTCATGTCCTTTGTAGGGACATGGATGAAACTGGAAAACATCATTTTCAGTAAACTATCACAAGGACAAAAAACCAAACACTGCATGTTCTCACTCATAGGTGGGAATTGAACAATGAGAACTCATGGACACAGGAAGGGGAACATCACACTCCAGGGACTGTTGTGGGCTGGGGAGAGGGGGGAGGGACAGCATTAGGAGATACACCTAATGCTAAATGACGAGTTAATGGGTGCAGCAAACCAACACGGCACATGGATACATATGTAACAAACCTGCACATTGTGCACATGTACCCTAAAACCTAAAGTATAATAATAAAAAAAAATAAAGCAACTAAATTAATAAAATAGCTGAAGTGGAAAGAAAAAATTAAGTGCAGGAAGTATTTTTAAGCAAGAAGCAACAAGACATTGTACATAATTGGATGTGGGGAGAAATACAGGGGGCTATAGGCTTCAAACCTAGATATGTGGAAGTGCAGTGATGCAATTAGCAAAATAAATACAAAATGAAGGTTATGTGAAGATAGATTTACATTTTATAAATAATCAATTCCTTTATTATTGTGCTTGGAAATAAATTGATTTAGTTAAATTAGTAAATATTCAATAGAGCTGTCCAATTGCTGGTGAATGACTGCAAACATCATTTTAAATGTTTTCATTATCTATATTGGAAAGAAATAATATAGTAATGATGATGTGACATTTAAAGTTGTCATTTAATAAATGACTAAGTGTTGGGCATAAATATTTGTTCATAGCTCTATAAAACAGATATACAATATTTTTAAAATAATTGTGTTCTGTTGGCATTCAAAACTATTATAAAAGTGAAATGGAATTTTATTCAAGGAAAAAATATAATTTCTTATTCTCAGGTCTTAGAAAATACTAGCAGCTATGCTCCTTGTTAAGTATTTCAGTGAGAAAAGTAAAAATAAACAGGCCACTCTTTTAACACTATGTTTTATTATAGTAAATAGAATTATGTGCAACTTTTCCCAGTTTCTTTTTTCATCTTTAAATTTTCATCTGTTATTTTTTAGATTTCACATCTACCGAGTGTGAGGAAATTAGATCAAAACTAGAGTGATCAAATTAACTTTATTTTGGCAAAGATGTGTATTTATACAGTGTTTTGTTCTGAAATGAACATAAATTGAAAAAAGTTACTCAATATTTTGTATGATCTCTAATTTATGGAAAGTAAAAATTACCTCATAACAAAATTAATTAGTCACTTGCCTAGATGAATAATTGTGAGTTGTAAACATCATTTTCCTAATATGCTTTTCCCTAGGTATTGAGTGGAATAAAATAATATGTTGGTACTGCCATTAGCATGTGTATATTAGTTAATTAACTTTATAATTTTTTATGGGTAAAATGAGAAAAATATAGATTCACCTTTATAAATTAAATTTTATATAACTGTAATATATTAAACATTACTGTTCGACTTGGATAATTTTAATATATACATAATATTAATATAATTATATTTTAAAATATGTTTCCTCCAGGAAAATGGTAAAAAATTATTATTATCTAAGCATCTCCTATAATATTAAGTGAGCGAGTGTATCTAACAAGCATTTTAGAAGTATTACCATGTATTACGAACTAGAAAATACAAAGAGTAATAAGACTGTACTTGATATTGGAGGGCTTGTGGAAAAGTGCAGAGAAGTGTGTAATGAAATTAATGAACTGTGTGTTAAAAGTGCTATAGTGGTATAAGCTGTGAGACGTGGCAATAGAAATGCATAACATTTGTGAAGTCTGAGAAATGTCAACATGACATTTATATTTGAATGGTCTTGAGATTGAGCAAATGTGGAAGAAGTAATGTCATGTGGCCCCTGAACCATCTTCATTGCCCACACCTTCTTACTGTCACATAGGAAGAACCCACTTCCCAGACTCCTAGCAACTAGATGTGTCTGTGTGAATACATCTGGTGATGACGTGTGAGCTGGAGCCATTTAGGCTACTTCCAGATCTGGTCTTTAAAAGTCTCACAATCTTCTTTTGTGTTTATTCTTTTCTTGGACAGCTGGAAGCGAAGGCCTCACCTATGGCGGATTACACAATGAAAGGAACTTGTATTCTGAGGCCTGTAGTAAGACTATTGCTGTCTAGCAGAATATCTCTACCTGACTAGAGCTGGGAAGCAAGGAAGACATGAACGTGTGATGTGTTAGGGCACTGAGCTATTGTTTACAATGACTATCATTTATTTTTTTATCTTCCTCTTCTCCTGTTTTATTTCAAAGATGTCTTTGAGGTGGAATTGCAAGACTTTGTGACAGATTAGATATGATGGAGGAAATTAAATAAGGTAAAAACATTAGTGCAAGTTTTTTGATTTGGCACAGCCAACATCATAAACTGAAATAAGACGTTGAAAAACTAGGACAAATATTTTCTTGTGAGTGGCAGAAGCTGGTAGAGATGGGGATTTTGTGTGTGTCTGTGATAATGGTGGGGGAAGAGATTACCAGATAGAAATGAAGCTCTGGAGCTCAGGAGATAATCTGCCACCAAAATATGAGATTATCCATAAATACTACTTTGCAGAGCAGGCCTTATACTGGACTTTCATTGGCCTTTCTATACAGTGAACCATCTCCCATGTAAATACATAGTCACCTCAAGAGTGTTCATAGACTCTCTGAAATCTTGTAACATAAGACCCAAGTTAAAAAATAACAAAAACAGAATACATGGAAAAATAACAGGAAAGACAGATGGATAGCTTTTACTAAGCCAGAAAAATAGAATATTTCAGGAAAAAATTAGGATTAACAATAATGTTGCTACAGCAAGGCCACATATGATGATGACTCAAAACAAATGATTAGGCTAGTGTTTTAGGAAAAGCCTTACTTTTCTTGCTTTTCTTTTTTCTTTTTTTTGTTTAATTTACCATGCTGCCTCCCAAATAATACTCTATAAGCAATCTGACTTTTGGCATGGGGCTACAGTGGGATGAGTGGTGATGAGGTATTGAGTATCTGTAAGAGCAAAACATCTTCTCAGAAGTATTTGCGGTGACAGAAGAGACAAATGGGTTAACGAATAGAATTCAGTGTCAGTGGACTAATAATTAAGAGTAAAGATATCAACAGAGGAAGATTCTGGAGGACTTTGGAAGGAGTGCACTTAACTTCACAGGGAAAGGAAAAGCCTTACAGAAGAGTTAAATATAGATGCTTGTACAAGGGTATAGGAAAGCTTGCGAGAGGAAAGTCATGTAATCATATCTAACTATCTCAGTTTTCTCTGTAAAGAAGGAGGATCATCATTCTAGTTTCATGAACTATACTGAAGATCAAATGCAAGATCAATTTTTCTATATAGCACCTCACTTCCAATTTAAATGTATTTGCTCTTAATATTATGAATATCAATTATAAGAAAAGATGTATACACCACCGTGCTTTCAAATCTTCAGATTTTTTCAGTGCACTAAATATAGATTACAAACTTATTCTGGCAGTATATATCACAAAGAGGATGATAAACTCTGCAATTTCCCTGCCACAGATAGTGGCTCTGGGAAAATACCCAAGATCCTAATTAGTTATATTGGGTTTATATAAGATGTCAAAGATAAAAAAAAAATTCAGATATTAGTTAAAGTGGTAAGGACAGATTTTAATCCGTAATATACTATTGCAATAGGAAAGGAATTCCAGCATTAACAGAACTTAACTTGGATTTGTATGGAAGTGACTCAGCATTTCAAAGGTTGAACAGGGTAACAGAAAGGGGGTAAGCAGCAACCCAGTAGAGTCAGGGAAGTAAAAAATTACAAAAATTAGGAAGGGATATTGGTCCATGTGAAACCCATTTGGGTTTGTTGACTGGTTCTTACAGAAATTAGGCTCCTACTCTCTCACAGAGACTGGGAGACTGGATCCCTATCTTCAGGTGCTAGTGAAAACAAATAGTAAATGCTTCTGACAGCCTTTAGTTTTCTCAGGCAGACACATTAAGTGGAACCAGGGTCATCCTAGAGATGCGACCTTGAGCTGCTAGAAATCATGTTAGTGTTTTGCTCAAATCTTTACAGGTCAAAATTGAGGCTAAGAAAGGGCTCCAAGGAGTCTGGCTAGAGTTTGGTCAAGGAGAAAATCTGTCAATGGTGATTCCTGATTCTATCAGTGAAAAACAACCATGATCAATATTTGTATTTTCCCTTCAATGCCAATAATAGGACATACACACTGACGAACCAGACTATTCAGTGCTCCTATTTGTTTGAAAATGCTGTAGTATCTCTCTTCTCATCTTTATAATGTAATTGAATCTTCAGTACTCGATTCTACCTGTTTTTCTTCTTACATTTAAAAGATTTTTTCTTATATTAAAAAATAAGATAATACATTCTCTTTAGAAGCTCCTTATTCATCTTAATAAGTTTAAAAGTATGGCCAATTTGCATGGATAGCCAAATAATTGGAGATGACTGAGAATAGGAAGACAAAAATACTCATGAGAGGTCCGAAGGCAGAGAAGTGTGGTAACTTGCAACTGTCTAAACAATGTGCTAGGTACAGTGCTAGCTTCTTTATAAATTGTTTAGTTTGTTTCCAATAACAAATAATATTCCAGATAAAGAAGCTAACTCTTAGAGAACTAATTAATCTGTAAAAATTGCGCAATTTATAAGCACCAAATGTTTGGCTTTAAATCTTTTTTTTTTTTTTTTTTTGGTAGAATCCAATTTATTGCACTATCTTCTAAATAATATTCTACAACCTGTATTGATTTCCAGATTCCCTTTGTCTGCATTTGATTGAAATATGCTTGTCTGATTCTGAGAGAGGCAGTGGGTTATAAGTGAAGTGGTTGGGATTCTTCTTTATGGTCAAGTTCAGATCTTGCATCTGAAAAGGAAAGAATCTATAGTCTGTAGACACTCTGCCCCAATCTTTCCTCAACAGCAAATGTTCAGAAATACTTACCTGCATATTTCTCTATTTAGCGTATTTTTAACCATTGATTCTTTCATTTAATCATACAAGTCTGCTGTTATTTTTGTCATCAGTATCATTAAGATTAAAAAGAAATTAACGAGAACAGAATTTAAATTTAGGACTAGTTCCACATTCTATACTTAGAATAGGTTGCTGCTTCCAAACTAACAGGTTCTCAGCTTGTTAAAAGTTAAATTACTCATATGATTCTCATCTGTATAGGAAAAATTTTAACGTACTCCCTTTTATTATCCTTGGGAATAAGCCTAAGTAATTCTGACTGAATAATAACAGCAGAACTGTTTGTTTTGGAATTCTGCTTATTTCAACAAATATTTATTGAATACCTATACTTGGAAGTCAGTGTGATTAACATTTAGAAGGTAGTGGTCTGTTCTGAAATTTCATTTGAAGTTTTCTTATTTCTAGTTTTATCATTTGTTTCAAAGGTTAGATTTCAAAGGTTTGTTACAATGCTTAGCAGCTTGATATACAAACTGAGAATCAGCTTTGATCCCTGTCAAGGTTTTGATAGTAGGGAATTACATGGCAACAGCACATATGCTGGTGCACCAGGTATTAAGTACTATACAATGATTATTTGATACAGAACCTACACAATAGGGACTGCCACAGATATGAATGATACATTGGCATTCACCTCTCTCTAGTGTTTGGGTTTCTTTTCCTACTTATGTATTTTCCATGTAGCTCAGCTGCCAAGTCTGACACCTAAAGGGTCAATCCCTCACTATATGTAGTTTAAGTAAAATTCCACATTTACCTCCAAACTGATGCCTATACCAAGGGATTTCCAACCATTTGGAAAAAAAAAAAAGCTATAGGGTAGACATATCAGTTGGTACTGTCTCACTTACAAATTACTCATGCAGACTTACGGAGACTTCCTTCACTTAGCTAATGACCAGTGCAGACCTCAAATGGTTGTTGCAAGCTTTTCATTATGTGATCCATGTGACTAACTACATTTGTGAAATGGGAACACAAGTCTCCAAACTAGAATATTTTTTCCAGCATTGCTAGATTTTTCTGCAGGGATGGTTTCCTGCTGTGGCTGTTGTGTATTGTTAGGAAAGTGATACCAAGATAAATAGCTCGAGTAGTCAATGTGAATTCAGAGAGCCACCCAACACTGACTTTGGTTCAATGCCTTGAAATAACAGGGAGATATAAATCCAGCACCAACATAATGCTAAGCAAAGCAAATTCGAAAAGATAATGTATGCTTTCCACTTTATTATTGTTATGTTTTTAGAGTGCTTGTGAAAAGACATAGGTCAGGAGGCTCAGTCTTGAGGTTCTGTCCACACTTACGCACATCAATGATTTGTGTGTAGCAATGACCCATTTTAATTGTAATTTTTTTGTTTATCCAAATAATTATATATCCTGCCCCAACAAATGAGAGAGAATTTTATAGGAGTTCTATTTATAAGAAAAAATAATAAACAATGACTAGAAACCCTACCCAGGTATCCTTAGAGTTTTTTAGGGGCTGACGAATTCCTAGATAAAATTCCTGAGACCTATGAAAACTGTTGGATTGAATACGAAAAGAATGATTATTAAAGTGTGAAATAAAAGATTAATGGCGACTGGGCATCTCCAACTTGCCACAGATTGTGTTGTGTACTTGATAGACATTATCTCACATACTCATAGAAACTAGAAACTTATCAATTGTTTCTAGCTGATGTATGAATAGAATGTGAGTGACGGGGAAAATTAACAATTAAAATTTGTTTTACTTAAATATAGCAGTTGGAGAGGGGCCCAGGAAAGTTCAAAGGATGAAACTAATGACTCTTTTTTTTTCCCTATAAAGATAAAGAGATGAGAAGAAAAGAAGCATAGAGCAGAGAAAGGAGAAAAATAACACACATTGCCATATATTTTTAATGCTTTGCCAATCAACCAAAACCACCTAAGCGAGGCACAACTTACTTACTCCCAGGTGGTTCTTGGCTTTGCTGGATGATTAGCTTGAATGGAAAAGACTGCATGTCTTGCCCAGTTTCTGTTTGTTCTTGAACCACATAAAGACACTTGGTCAGCCTATATTCTGGGTTTTCTATTTTATTTTTGACTGCTTGTTTTATTTTTTTTGTTTGTTTGTTTTTGTCTTATTTATTTTTAACCAATCATGTCATACGTTTTAGGAAGTTGAATTATTTAAAGAATATAGACTAGATGCAGTGGCTAACGCCTGTAATCCCAGCACTTTTGGAGGCCGAGGTGGGTGGATCACGAGGTCAAGAGATAGATACCAACCTGGCTAACACAGTGAAACTCCGTCTCTACTAAAAATACAAAAAATTAGCCGGGTGTGGTGGTATGTGCCTGTAGTCCCAGCTACTCAGGAGGCTGAGGTAGGAGAATCACTTGAACCCAGGAGGCAGAGGTTGCAGTCAGCTGAGATTGCGCCACTGCACCCCAGCCTGGGCAACAGAGTGAGACTGTCTCAAAAAATATATATATATGTATAAAAATATGTATTATATATTAATACTAGAAGTTTTCTATGAAGATTCTGCAATAGTACTCGTTATATTTTTCCAGAGAATTGTACTTGCTGCCAGTATTTTAGGTAACTTATGATAATTATAGTGCAGTTTTAAGTAAACTCTCTCAGGAATTATTTGCCAATTGCGGATTCCTCGTTCTTCAAGTGATTTTGGAGAAGAAATACCTTCAGCCTAAACAAAAGTTGAAATGAAAATATTCTGTGATAATAACCATGAAATAATTATTCAAAGTTTGTGGTAAGTTTTACCTATAGTAGAGTTACTTTGATTTTAAAAGCAGTGTCTGGAAGAGAAAGAGGAGGAGATGAAGCAAAAGAAAAAGAAATACACCAGCCAGGCATGGTGGCTCACGCTTGTAATCCCAGCTCTTTGGGAGGCCGAGGTGGGTGGATCACGAGGTCAGGAAATCGAGACCATCCTGGCTAACACGGTGAAACCCCGCCTCTACTAAAAATACAAAAAATTAACCGGGTGTGGTGGCGGGTGCCTGTAGTCCCAGTTACTTGGGAGGGTGAGGCAGGAGAATGGCATGAACCCGGGAGGCGGAGCTTGCAGTGAGCCAAGATCGCGCCACTGCACTCCAGCCTGGGCGGCAGAGGGAGACTCCGTCTCAAAAAAATAAAATAAAAAAAAAGAAAAAGAAATACACCGCAATATGTACGGTGATGCCCAAAGTTAACGCATTTTTTCTCTGCAGTTAACACAATGGAAAATAGGGTGAAAATAACCAGAATATTTCACCCCTCAACTATTATTCTTTGGCATATTTTGAGATGGCTATTCAGAGGGGTTGCCACTGCAAGAATAGCCTTGAAGACCTACCTTCTGTGAGGGAGATTCACATCTGTAGAGGAAATCTACATTAGTGAAATGAAGTAAATAATAGACGCCAACAGGCTTTCTCTGGAGTCCCTCTTTATCCAGAGGTAGGAAATATTAACTCATAGGAAAAGGAGACTAAAATCTGACACTTCTAAAGGTCTTACAGAGACATTTTTACCACGTGCTATCATCTTTTCTTCTGAGGGTAGCTCTGAGAGATTACCTGGAAATCGTCATCTGGTAATAAGACAACCTTTGTTTACAACAAAATTCAGTCCCTCATCTTCCTGCCATCCACCACAGAACTCAGAGAAACTTGGGCCCAGGCAGCAATTGTTCTTTGGGCTCATTCCTTTCCCTGAAAATAATTTACTTCTGCACCTCCATCTCCTCTCTCCTCAGTGAAGAGGGCATTTAAACATCAACCATCTGTTTGTTTTTTGACTTTTATATTTCGCATGACTTCTGTGCACATGTGGGCACATAACAAATTTGTTATGCTTTTCTGTCATTAACCTGTCATTTGTTATAGGCATGTAGAGTGTGACCTTTCATAATGGGAAAGAAAGGAATTACTTCCTTTCTGGCACTACAAATGTGAGTAATCCACAAGTGGTATTCATTGTGGAAATTCTTAAAACATATTTCTCACTGTTCAGAACCTCTGACAGCAGAATTTTGTGACTGAATTCCTAAGAATGACTTTTATCTGCAAGATAACTATTTTTCCCCAAAAAACAAAAGGATAACATAATGTTCAACTGTAAAACCAATTCAGAGATTTAAATTATATTTTTTGGTAAACTATTAGAGCAAATCTGATTACTTTAGATGACAAATGCAGTCTAAGTTTTCTGTTATTGTTTTTGATGAAACATACCTTACATAAATTAGGACAGCATATACAATTTCAACAACGATAGTACAAAAATACTGATTGGCCAAGCAGGTTAAAAACTAAAATATATTAGTAATTTTAAAGGTCCAGTCGATAATTCCTTGATCAAGTTCTCTCTCTTTTTCTCCTCAAAGTTAATATAGTCTTGAATAGCATAGGATCAAAGAGGAGAAGCTGTTTCTTTCCCTCTGAAGGTTCACTGAATTTGAACTGACAAAAGGTATATTAATAGGAAAAAGGCATACAAAATTGATTGAATGTGCATGTGGGCAAATCATAGGCATGTGATTACTCAATAGTCCAATGAGGTGCATTTGTTTATATGTACTCTTCTTCATATGGAGAGGGGAGAAGGGAATGTAGGCAATTATTTTGACTTTACCGATGTCACAGAGCCTAGTGAGAGAAGCAGAGGAACAAGTCATCTCATTATCTCTAACCCTTGTGAATTCAAAAGTTTCTGAGACAGATCTCAATCAACTGAGACAGTTTATTTTGGCAAGGTTAAGGACACAACTTAAGGACCTCAGGAGGTTCTTATGATATGTGCTGAAGGTGGTCAGGGTACAGCTTGCCTTTATACATTTTAGGGAGACATGAGCCATGAATGCTCATCTTACACATATTGATTGATGTCTAGTCTCATGTCTCCTTAAAATGTATAAGAGCAAGCTGTAAGTGGTTGCAGGGAGCTTCCAAGTCATAGGTAGATAAGACACAAAAGGTTGCATTTTCTTTTGAGTCATTGATCAGCCTTTCACTAAATACACAATTTAGTTTGGCTCAGTGAATCTGCATTTTTACATAAACGATAGAACAGAAGAAGAAATCAGATATGCATTTTTCTCAGGTGAGGGGAGGGAAGACTTTGGCATCTGTGAAGATAAGCTATCAGTTTACATTGCTAGGGTGAAATTCAAAAAAACTGTTTTAGGGTAAAGATCTTCAGACCAACAAAGAATTTTCTTGTGGATAAATTATAAGGGAAGTATGTAGCTTTTTTATCTTTGTAGCTATCTTATTTAGGAATAAAATGGGAGGCAGACTTGCCTTACATACTTCCCAGCTTGATCTTTCCCTTAGCTTAGTGATTTTGAGGTCCTGAGATTTATTTTCCTTTCACACCCTTTTGCATTTACCCTACTACATAATCACTTTTTCCATATGTTTCATTCTAGATTCAAATGTCAGCTTCTCTTACAGAAAGAAAAGATACCAATTGAATTTTCACCTAAATCTGCCATCTAAAATGACAAATTGATTAATGTGATTAAAATGGGTTTCTGCAATATTTTATAGAATGCTTTTAATGTAAGTACTTACATCCTTTACCATTTATTATCCAAGGCATTTGTTTAAAATTTAAAATTTTCTCTCAAGTTTCTCTTGATGTAAACTGTGCCAAAATTTGTCACTTCATGGAGCTAAAATTCTCTTACACTCTGCAACTCAGATCTGAGAAACAGCTTGCCATCTTAAACAAGAGAAGCAAAATTTTCTGTGTGATTCCTGACTAACTTGTTCTGGGAAATGCCTAATCAGTTTGTCAGTCACTTTAATCCTACTGTATCAGTGAAGCAGGACATTTCCCTGACCCTCTCATGGGACTCACAACAGGGGTGCCTGGCTTACTCAGTCTGCAGCTCTCAATTCTTTGTGGGAGGTGGTGCATGAACCAACAAGGTGGGAACTGGAGAGTGTGAAGGCCAGAATCAGCTGGCCACTCCTTCACCTGTAAGAGTGAACTCCACTCATTCAGACTGACTACATTCCACCCACTATGGGAGAGAGCACAAGGGTGAACAGATGCAGAAGCTAGGGCAAGCACTTCTGGGCACCAGCAAGAACCAACTCTGTGCTGGCCCCACGGCAGCATCTAAGGGAGGTGCCCATGACCTCTGAAGCCTCAGAGAGAGTGTTACGATAATCTTTTAGCTCTGCCATTGTGGAGGGCTTAAGTGCTAACAGCTCAGTGGACCCTCTGCCTTTTCCCATGAGGTGGCTACCTTCCCCCAGCCAGGGCAAAGGGTCAGTGGAACAGCCTTTTGCATCTGCACTTGTGACACCCGAGCTCTTGTCTGGTGTCCAGGAGAAATGAGGTTGCATGAATGAATTGAAGGATGGTAAATGTAGGGGATTTTATTGCTGATGAAAGTGGCTCTCAGTGGGAAGGGGAGCTGGAAAGAGTATGGGGCTGGAAGGTAGTCTTACCCTAAAGTCCAGCTGTCTCTGGCCAGATTCTTCTCCAAAGTTACACCATCAGGCTGTCCCTCTAAAGTCAACCCACTTCCCTATGATGTCCAGCTGTAGTCTCCAGTGTCCCACTGCTTCTACTCTGTGCCAGCTGAGTCTGGTGATGGGGAGTGGGGTAGGCCATGGGTTGTTTTGGAAAAGGCAACATTCGAATGGGAAAACAGGGATGTAAGTTCTCACTTTGGGATGTGGTATCAAGCTTGATGGTGGGGTTTTGTTGGGGAAGCTGCCCTTTTCTGCCTAGAATTTCTCTGCCTCCTGTCCCTATCATCAGGCTGAAATTTGTCCAATCAGATCACACTCTGCAGGCCATCAGCTGGTAAACTCTTCTGACTACTCCATTTTAATACTTCTGCATTACTGAGAGATTTGATAGGGCCTAAAATATATTGTATTGTCCATCTTTAATTATTTTTCTCGTGGAATCTATTTATCCATCCATTTGATCGTAGGGACACTGCTCATTGTAGGGAAACCAAAATGAACTATTTCAAAGCTCTTTTTATACTTTAAAACCTTATGTCAAAATAGTAATATCTTCATTATAATTACATATTCATACAAAATAAAGTATCATTATATGTTATTGCATATTGTTAATATTGTTATTGTCAAATTTATCCAACTATAATCACGTCTTCCAGAGCTAGCAATTGACTATAGGTTGGTTATCTATCAACTCTTACTTGTTTAACACTTTAAACTGATGCTTTATCTTAATATTGTTCTTAATTGAACATCATTTTATTTTAACCCTATAATATTTTTAACATAGTACAGAACTTTACTTTTTAACATGTTTTTCATAAAGTTTTTTTCTATAGACTGGTACAGTTTAGTCAGACTAATATGGATGTGTTGGTTGCTGCTGCAGGTGCCAAGGATATAGAGATACTCACGTGGTTTGAATGAGGGTTCACAGCTGAGAGGAAGAGGGAGCACAGAATCTTTCTATAGTGGTTCAGGAGCACTGCCCTGGTATCTGAAAAACAGTGCATTCATATGATCTATATGCTCATCTAAGACAACATTTAAGAGAACCTTTCCATTTTTTTTTTCATGTTCAAATTGTGCTTTTATCTGTGTGTGTTTGTTTTTGGCCTGAGAGCAGCTCACTAACAGGGATATTGTCTGGATTTTGGAAGGCCTACTTTTTATAAAAATCAATTTTAGAGATGCTCTTAAGTGCCAGGCTTTAATTTCACAAAATATACCTAAACTTTTAAAGGTTCATTTTGCAGTAATTGAAGATCTAGGAATATTTCTTTTTCAGTTCTTCATTATCATTTCTTCACTATTAAGCAGAAGCAAATGGGTATTAATTCATTACCATAACAACAAATAGAGGTTAATTGAACCACACTTTTTTTTAAAGTTTTAAAGTTTCTGTTCAAAACTTGAACACAAACACAGAAAAGCAAGTTCTTAGATGACCTTCTAAATGGTTTACTTGGAGATCTGAGATGTATATTTTTAAGGTTGAGTATTTTAGTCAAGAGGACACACACAAAAAATGTATTCTTTCCTTGATATGTATCGTCCAGAGCCCAGCAGGCATCAGGAAAAGGACTCCAGGGAACATTGCTGAAAGGACTGAATTGGCTAAAGAGGCAGACAACCAAATCTAGCTAGGGAGTTTTGGGCTACATCCCAGACAGTTTATTAAAAAAGCAAAGGGGATAAAAGTTCCCCAAAGATAACATGCTAGCTATGCCTTAAAACTGTGATTTTAATTCTGTGGTGCTGAAACTGTGTCAAATAGCCTATAGCAAGATATGTCCTATGTGCTGCAAAATGATGCAAAATAAATACTCACTGTGTTTTGAGAACAAACTCATCAGTAGAGGAAACACTGTACTTTACACACCCTAAGGATATTTGAGCGTTCACATAGTCACATAAATGTTGATGTGAGGTATCATTCATAGGTGATGGTAGCTGTATATTTTTTCATTAACATAGCTATTGGATTTCTATTAAATTGAGTAAGGATTTATGAGATCTGTTGGTTTAGGAAAAAACACCTAGGTAAAACTCATTATAAAAATGGCTGTAATTTTAATTTTAAATGACATTTTCACTTTCAAAAATATTTTTACTTTATCATTTGAAAAACAAAACCCTGTTAAATAAGTAATATTATTTTTATCCCAATTTGACAGGTAGGGGAATTAAGGATATCAAAATTGGAATTTCTCAGGACTCTGACGTGAACATTTGTACGCATGGCATTTATTAAGAAGTATAGGCTGGGCACAGTGGCTCAAGCCTGTATTCCTGGCACTTTGGGAGGCTGAGGCAGGTGGATCACTTGAAGTCAGGAGTTTGAGACCAGCCTGGCCAATGTGGTGAAATCTCATCTCTAGCAAACATACAAAAATTAGCTAGGCATGGTGGCATGCACCTGTAATCCCAGCTACTTGAGAGGCTGAGGCAGGAGAATCCCTTGAACCCAGGAGAGGGAGGTTGCAGTGTGCCGAGATCACGCCACTGCACTCCAGTCTGGGGGACAGTGAGACTCCATCTCAAAACAAAAACCAAAAAAAAAAAAAAAAAAGAGAGAAGGAAGTATACTTGGGATCCACATCTGTAGAAGGGAGGAGAGAGAAGCAAGATCAGCAGAGAAGTTGATATGCAAGCTGATGCAATGAAGCTGTCAGTAGACATCATGTAGGGGAAGCTGGTTCTAGATCTAGCATAACCCTTCAGAGGTCAGATCCCGGTGGGAAGGCAGTTTTTTTTTCAGCTGCATTGATCCCCAAAGAGACTGACAGCTAAGAATGGTTGCATGGTAGCATTCCTAGCAACCAGGAAATAAGTCCTTTATTCTTAAAGGATTACCTGTATGTCACAAAACAGCATGCAGTACAGAGGGTATGGAGTTACAGAGACAAAAAGTGTATATACCAAGATGATGTAGTTTGGATGTATGCCTCTGCCTAATCTCATCTTGAATGTTGGAGGTAGGGCTTGGTGGAAGATGTTTGGATCATGAGGGTGGATCCCTTAGGAATGGCTCGGGCTGCTGTCACCTTGGTGATAAGTGAGCTCTCACTCTGAGTTCACATGAGATCTGGTGGTTTAAAGATATGTGGCACCCCTGCCCCTCTTTCTCTCTCTCTCCTTTGCTTCTGCTTTCATTATGGGATGCGCCTGCTCCCTCTTCATCTTCCACCATGAGTGTAAGCTTCCTGAAGTCTCCCTAGAAGCCAAGCAGATGCAAGTACAGTGTTTCCTGTAAAGTCTGCAGAACCATGAGCCAATTAATCCTCTTTTCTTTATAAATTACCCAGCCTCAGATTGTTATAGCAGTGCAAGAACAGCCTAATAAAAAGACAAACTAGATTTTATAACTCTAATTTCTATTTCTGTGTTGCTACACCCTGAAAACTCCATGTTAGCTTTTTGTAAATTGTTCTATCATTTTTACCAATCTACATGACTTCACCTTCCATTCATAAACTCATCTAGAACTGAGCTTTTAAACAACATCTAATTGTAAGCAAGGAAGTTTGCATTACAAAAATAAAGCAATATTAGCACAATTTATATTTAGCATTTTCATTTTCTGAGTTGATGAATGTGCTCAAATATGGTTAAAAAAGTATTATATATGCATCTATTTAAGAACAAGGGCATATAAAACTGCAAATAGTGATATTTTTAATTTGAAGCACCTCTGCATACCAACAGGAGGTCTGAGAATTATAAAAAAAGAGAATATCGACCTGACAAGGGACCAACCTATTATGCATCCCCAAGCTTCTTTTTCCCCCGACTACATGATAGTGATTAAATCATGAACTATACACTTATTCTTGAACCTAGAATAACAGGATAATACAAAGAGCAAGCATTTAAGAGAAATATTCGTTTTCTAAAGGAGTATAAATAGTTTGGTTTACGGTGGATTTTTCAATGTAAGAGCTTGAGTAGGATTGGATAAGTTAAGTGGTTTAAGATCAGTGAAAACAGCAAGGTGAACATTTTGGGGCAAGAGGTTCAGATAGTCTTAGGGCATAAACCTCAGTGAATGTTGTCTACTGAAAAGCTGATAAGATTTCAGGGAAGTTCCTAAATTGAACACTCAAGTTCTTTGGACAACAGTTTCCTGAAATTATAGCAAAGTCATGTAAATATAGATAATTGTGTTTGAGGGAAGACGATTTCTTTCTCATGGTGAAGAGAGTATCAGCCAGTTAAAATGCCAGCCCTTGGATCTTAGCTGCTCCACAACTAGCTGTGGGCGTTGGATATGTCTGTTAATTTCTCCATAAGTCAGTTTTCTTGTTTGTGCTTATCTTACATCAGAAGTTAGTCATGAGGATTAAACAGACAACACTAGAAACAATTGGAAGTGTTCCTAATATATAGTAAGTAGGTTATTACTATTTGCCTCACTCCCCTTACCACTCATTTGTATCATATGCACAATCCCACACATATCTGGTTCTTTTTGGCAAGGGCTAAGGACTAAGGAAAAATAAATGATGAAGTTGATTTAGAGGTATATAGTATTGAAGCATTTACATCATTGACTATTTATGTGACTTATATATGTGCGTGTGTGTACATATCAAGAAAGTTATTCTTCATGGCTCCGCTAACTCTATAGAAGTAAAATGGCACATAACAGATTGCCAAAAAGAAGAAAACACTGGAAAGTATCTAAGTTTTTGCTTAGCACACCTGTCAAAAATTATCCCAGTATCCTGATGTTTTCATGAATACTAACTCATGATTGCTGACATGTTTCCTGTTTTCCTATGAAAGATGTGGCAATTAACTGTCACTATGATTATCAAAATAATCAAGGGTCAAGTTATAGTAGAACCAGAAAACAAGGTTCATAATATCCAGCTTTTTTATTCCTTTATTCTTCCAAGAAATATTTATTGAGTACCTATTAGGAGTCAAGCAAGGTTTACATGCTGGGGAGAAAATGGCCAGTGAAACAGACTATGTCCTTGTCTTGATGGAGTTTAGGTCTCATGGAAGAGGAAAATAGGAATCACATAATCACACAAATAAATACATTTGTACTATGCAGGAAATAATAATCTTGGAGAACTTCCTGGAAGAAATTCCAGATTAGGTTAGATTAGATTAGATTAAGATCTAAAGGATGAGGAGTTGTCTTCTAAATCAAAAAGGATGAGGGTCCAGGAATGATTGTTCCGAGTGTAGAACATAGAACCTGCTGTATTGGGAAGAAAACTAATTCAGTAAATGGCCTGAAAAAAGGCCAGTGTGATCAGAATGCTGAGAGGTAGAGAAAGTGTTGAATGAAATCGAGCTGTATAAATCACAGAGGTCAGACTACATAGAATCTGGAAGTCCACCTGGAATCTTGCAAGTCATATGAAGGATACTGACCATTTTCTAAAAGTCACTAGGGGATTTTAAAAAGGTTTGAGAAAAGAGGATGGAGAACAAGAACCCACATGATATTCAAGGAAGGTAAGTGTAAACTTGGTGAGGGTACCCTTTTGGGAAGTAATTAAAATATATATCAAACTTCTTAAAGAGTAATTCTTCCTTCTCCTTTGACTTTCCCCTGTTTTATGTCTGCAGTTGACTTACTGCTGCATTCACATTTGTAAAATTGTGACTGTGTTTATGATATGAGCTGGGAGTTAAAGAACTGAGGATCAATGTGAAAATACCACATCAGGGTCCATTTACAGAAATGTAATAGTACTAGAATTTAATTCACTGTGAAAACTGTAAATAAAAATATAGAGCAATAAGCAACAAGTAATTAGAGAAAGTTACAATCCTTTTTTTACTGGATATTTGACATACTTTGACTAATTTGTACTCTTAGTTTATTTTCAGCTGCTTATAAACAAAACACTGTTAACAACAATTGAAGCCGAACTCCAACTAACTTCATTTTTTTTTTTTTTTTGAATTTGAAAAAGCTCTACAAAAGAAAAGGGCCATTAGTGAAGAATAAGTGGAGACAGCAATTTTCAATTGTTCATAGGGTTGTCATGTCAAAGAGGCAATGGATTCATGTGGTCAATTTCTAAAATATAAATGTAGAGTGCACAAGTTAAATGCATAGACGAGCAAACTGAATTTGAAATGGGGAATGATTTTAAATACTTAATCCTATTTAACAATGAAGATTCTAGTCTCTAAAAAATAGTCTAGCAGAAGCAACATTTTCATCTCAAATTTTCAAAGGAATTCCAAGTCAAGATTTTTATTTTTCCTGAAGCAAACCCCCACTTATGTTGCTGCCTGTTCCAAAACAATTCTTTTCTTCTCACATATTTTTCTAAAAACTTCTGCCTCTGAATTCTGTCTCCTCTTTCAGGTGGCAGCCTGTGATGATATAAAATTCTTTTACTGTTTTGCAACAAAGGTCTCAGAGTGACTATCTCAACCAACTTTCTTTTAGAAGAATTAAGGTGAATTACTGTGACTGTCAGAACAGAAAATTTTTTTAAAAAATTTATCAAATGATGATAAATTATGATACAAAATTGAAAATAAACTAGCTAATTTATTTTTGACTACTGCTGGCTAAGATTGCAAGAAGTCAGAACATTATTAGCATTTACTTTTTATTTTTATTTTTTGTTGTTGTTTTTTGAGATGGAGTCTCACTCTGTTGTCCAAGCTAGAGTGCAGTGGCGCGATCTCAGCTCATGCAACCTCCACCTCCATGGGTTCAAGCCATTCTCCTGCCTCAGCCTCCTGAGTAGCTGGGACTACAGGCGCATGCCACCATGCCTGACTAATTTTTTTGTAATTTTTGGTAAAGACGGGGTTTCACCATGTCATCCAGGATGGTCTCGATCTCCTGACCTCGTGATCCTCCCACCTCTGCCTCCCAAAGTGCTGGTATTATAGGTGTGAGCCACCGCGACTGGCCAGCATTCACTTTTACGCAGTCCAGTTGCCTGCATTTTATTTACCTTGTTTGTCCATTCCCTCCCACTTAAAACATGAGGCTAGGAGTAGATGCAGCAGACATAGTACCAGAGATAATAGACCATAAATCCAGGAGGTCTAACAGTTAACTTGGCAGTAGCTGAATTTGTCATAGACTTCAACAAGGTCAAACTATGAAGTTTGTTAACTCTCAGTTCAAAACCTGGCTCTGGACACTGTCTCGGGTAAGCATGAATGAGTTACATGACCTTTATGTCTCAGTTTTTTGATCAGTAAAGTGAGCACAGTTAACAGTACCCAATGCATGGAGATTTTGTGAATATTAAATAAGTTATATTTAAGCGTACCACCTGGTATATATGAACACAACACATTTTCTGTGTTAATATTATTTTAAAATATATTTAAAAATATTTTGAATAGACAAGTTAAGTAGAAGAAAGCAACTAACCATGTAAATATTGAAGGAAGAATGTTCCAGGTAGAAGGAATAACAAGTACGATATCTGAGACGGGAAAAACAAAAAAAAACAAACAAACAAACAAAAAAAAAACTTGTCATGTTTGAGTAATGACACAAAGGTCAGTTTGTATCTTAAATGAGAGGGAGAGGGACAGGAGGTAATACTGAGAGGTGACAGCATGCTGGCAGTCCTCAACAGCCCTCGCTTGCTCTCCGCGTCTCCTCTGTCTGGGCTCCCACTTTGGCGGCACTTGAGGAGCCCTTCAGCCCACCGCTGCACTGTGAGAGCCCCTTTTCCGGCTGGCCAAGGCGGGAGCCGGCTCCCTCAGCCAGCTCCCTCACCTCCACCTTGCAAGGAGGTGTGGAGGGAGAGGCGCCAGCAGGAACCGGGGCTGCGTGCGGCCCTTGCGGGCCAGCTGGAGTTCCGGGTGGGCGTGGGCTTGGCCGGCCCCCCACTCAGAGCAGCCGGCCGGCCCTGCCGGCCCCGGGCAATGAGGGGCTTAGCACCCAGGCCAGCGGCTGCGGAGGGTGTACTGGGTCCCCCAGCAGGGCCAACCCACCGGCACTGCGCTCGATTTCTTACCAGAACTTAGCTGCCTTCCCATCAACCACCCAAGGGCTGAGGAGTGCGAGCGCACAGCGCGGGAATGGCAGGCAGCTCCACCTGCAGCCCCGGTGCAGGATCCACTGGGTGAAGCCAGCTGGGCTCCTGAGTCTGGTGGAGATGTGGAGAACCTTCATGTCTAGCTCAGGGATTGTAAATACACCAATCAGCACCCTGTGTCTAGCTCAGGGTCTGTGAATGCACCAATCGACACTCTGTATCTAGCTACTCCGGTGGGGCCTTGGAAAAACCTTTATGTCTAGCTCAGGGAGTGTAAACGCACCAATCAGCACCCTGTCAAAACAGACCACTCTGCTCTACCAATCAGCAGGACGTGGGTGGGGCCAGATAAGAGAATGAGAGCAGGCTGCCTGAGCCAGCAGTGGCAACCCACTCGGTTTCCCTTCCACACTGTGGAAGCTTTGTTCTTTCGCTCTTTGCAATAGGTCTTGCTACTGCTCACTCTTTGAGTCCACACTGCTTTTATGAGCTGTAACACTCACCTCGAAGGTCTGCAGCTTCACTCCTGAAGCCAGCGAGACCACGAGCCCATCAGGAGGAACGAACAACTCCAGACGTGCCGCCTTAAGAGCTGTAACACTCACTGCGAAGGTCTGCAGCTTCACTCCCGAGCCAGCGAGACCACGAACCCACCAGAAGGAAGAAACTCTGAACACATCCGAACATCAGAAGGAACAAACTCCCGACACGCCGCCTTTAAGAACTGTAACACTCACCGCGAGGGTCCGCGGCTTCATTCTTGAAGTCAGTGAGACCAAGAACCCACCAATTCCGGACACAATACCAGAGAGATGGTGAGTTCAGGGTTCAGGTCTTATAGAGTCTTGTTGACCATTATGCAAAGTATAAATATCATTCTAAATATAACTGGAAACTATTAGAAAGTTTTAAACAGAAAAATCTGATGGTTCTTCTCCCTTCATGTTCTAGCCGCTTTTTGGAGAGTGAAAAGACATTGGGATGAGTTAGGTGGCTTTTTCAAAAAATCTAGGAAATAATAATAGCTTGAATCAGGGTGATAATGGAAGAAGTATGAGATTTCTCTGTAAATCAGATAGTTTTACTGTCAAGGCAGAGTTGGGGACTTGCTGAAGACACGTGGGTGGTAAGGAAAAAAGTTCTTATAAATAACTTTTTGATGAGCAGGTAGCATACACACACACACATACTCTTGCACACACATACAAAATTTCTGGGCTGAATATTGCCTTTCTTAGTTCTTCCTTGGTGTAAAAATAAAAATCTGATTACTCTGTGAAAGTTTTCCAAAGAGAATTCCATAGGAGAAGGAAGACCTCCAAAGAGAGTCCTCTGAGACTTAAAACAAAATATGGAAATAAAAATTACAATCAAATCAGCTAGAGAAGTGTGTTTACGATTTTTTATACTTTTCTTGCAGCATTTTAATAGCATTTAATATGTTTCTTTGCAATATGAGTTTTATAAAATGAATATTATAAGTAATATCAATGATGCATAATTAATCTCAGAAAATGTTAAATATATAGGGTGCATTAATGTTCAGGAAGCCCTCTTTGGGAAAAGCTGCAACAAAATTATAATGTGTCACGCTGTAATGTTTCATATTTATAAATCTGAAATAAAATATACATAAACTACAGTTTCAATATGTAATGTGACAATTAGGGATAAGCATAGTGGTAATATCATAACACCTTTTGGAAAATATGAATATTTCTTTATGTATACAGGTGAGCACTCTTAATACTGATTTCATTCCTAAGAGCAATATTAATAAGTAAAGGCATGATTGCTCTTTGTAAACCCTAATGCAATTTAAGTGATCCATTTAATGTAATAAGGTTTTGTAGAATTATCTGTTTGGACAACATCTGTTAAATAAGCTTTATTTAATGTTAGATTCCCTGAGGATAGTCAAAATAAGGAAGATAGAATATTCCTCTTTCCTTAACAATTTCAATGATGTTAGCATCCCAACTAGTGGGTTAATATCTATTAAGTGGGTTTCAGCATCTGTCCCTTCTTGAAGGATCCCACAAACTGCTGCTAGAGTAATTTTACAAACATAAAGTTAAAAATAAAATTACAAAATAACCCACGAAACCTGTCTCTTTTTGTTGTTTAATAGAAGTTTTATTTATCTTGCTATATAATAAAGGACATTAATAATTTTATGTGAACTCTGGCTTTTAGATATAACTAGTGACACAGCAGGGGCAGAAATGGCTCAGTTAACTATAAAGATGTATCTTGTGACCCCCAGTTGAAAAACTGGGGCATAGGGGGCATGATTTATTTAAATTTAGGGGAAAAACCTACAACTAGAAGGTAATAGAAGACATTATTCTGAGAAACCAAAAGAAAATAGCATATATTCAGATAGCCAGTTTGCTGTTGCCCATTTATGGAGATGTAAAGAAGAGGGCAGCTGTCAACAGTTTATAGTTTTTGTTTGCTTAGTTGTGAAGTTTTGGCCATTCTGTCTTAACGTAACCTGTAGATACTGTTTTTTAGGGATATTTTCCCTTAAAAATAATTTAAAAGGTACACCTTCACACGTTTGTGTTCTCAGGCTAAATCAATACACTTGTTAACAATCCTGAAGAAAAAAAAAAAATGCCGCAATGCTGGACAAAGCCATGTCATTTGGATACGTCTATATTAAAAATGGTCTGTTTTTTGCCATAGAATAAAATAATTAGTAGAAAAGTAAAGGACAAGATATTTTCTTAAATTATATATTTTATTCTGAATTAATTGTAGATTCTTATGCAGTTGTAAAAAAAAAATACAGAGAGATCATGCACACTTTTTACTCAGCTTTCTTGAAAGGTAACATCTTGGTGACTATAGCATAATATCTCATCCAGTATATTCACATTGATACAAACAACATACAGAACAGTTTTCTCACCAAAAGGATCCCTCTGATAGCCACTTCTACCTCCTTCCCCTCTCCTCAGTGTCCTAACTACTGGCAACCACTGGTCTGGTCTCTATTTTTAAATATTGTTATATCAGTAATGTTACATAAATGAATTATACAGTGTACAACCTTTTGGGATTGGCTTTTTCACTCATCACAATAGCCTAGAAATTCATCCAAACTGTTTTATGTATGAATAGTTCATTTTTTTTATTGCTGAGTAATATTCCACAGTATGGATATGTCACAGTTTGTTAACTATTCACTTGTCAAAGAAAAACCATGCTGTTTCTAGTTTAGAGCACTTATAAATCAAGCTCCTTAGCCATTCATGGACAAATTTTTCTGTGAAAATAAGTTTTCATGTTTTTAGGAACCAATCTCAAGTGTACATGTAAGTTGCATGGTAGCTGCCTGTTTAGTTTTATAAGAAAGTGTCAAATTGTTTTCCAACGTAGCTGTATCGTTCTTTATTTCCATCAGCAATGTGTGAGTGATCCATTTTGTCTGCACCATTGACAGAATTTGGAATTATCACTTTTTTTTTTTTTTTTTTTTTTGAGATGGAGTCTCACTCTGTCGCCCAGGCTGGAGTGCAGTGGCACAATCTCAGCTCACTGTAACCTCTGCCTTCCGGGTTCAAGCAATTCTCCTGCCTCAGCCTCCCGAGTAGCTGGGATTACAGGTGTGCACCACTACGCCTGGCTAATTTTTGTATTTTTAGTAGAGGCGAGGTTTCATCATGTTGGCCAGGCTGGTCTTGAACTCCTGACCTCGTGATCCGCCTGCCTCAGCCTCCCAAAGTGCTAAGATTACAGGCATGAGCCACCATGCCTTGCCACTATTTTTTATTTAAATCATTCTAATAAGTGTATAGTTATATTTCATGGTGGTTTTAATTTGCATTTGACTAATGATGTTGAAGATTGTTTCATGTGTTTGTTTGCTATCTGTATTTGTCAGGGTTTTCCAGAGGGAAGAAAAACAGTCGAATGCATGTAGATACATAAGAAGATATTTATTATGGGAAGTGACACATATGAGAATTGAGAAGCCCCAGGATATGCCATTGGCAAGCTGGAGAAGCAGGGAAGCCAGTGGCATAATTCCATCTGAGTCTAAAGGCGTGAGAAATTTGGAGGAAGGGGATGCTGATCTAAAACCTGGAGTCAGAAGGCCTGAGAAGCAAGTACATCGGAGTCTGAATGCAGAAGATGGATGTCTGAGCTCAAGAAGAAAGATAATTCATTCTTCCTCTGCTTTTTTGTTCTATTCTGAACCTCAGTGGACTGGATGATGGCTGTTCACATTGGTAAGGGCAGATCTTCTTTACTCAGTCTATAGATTCAAATGGTATTTTTTCTGGAAACATCCTCACAGAGATACCTAGCTGTGATACAGGATGGGGGCAGGGAAGTGCTGGGTAGAGAAAGTTAGGTTCCCTGGCAGGGGATCCACCCTCAGGCCTGTGCCCGTGGACCTAGGTGAGGACAGGCACTCCTGTTTTCATGCCCAACTGTTGCAATATCTAAGACCACCCTGACCTGCCACACCCACATCCTGTGCCTATAAAAACCCCGAGACCCTAGCTGGCACAGACACAAGCGGCTGGATGTCGAGAAGAACACACCAGCAGAAGAATACACCAGCAGACATTCGCAGACACTAGCAGACCATCTATGGCGGGACAACGCGGAGTTCGGCGAAGGGCAGTGGGAGGCGAGCCTGGCCACTGGGCGGCCCAACTCCAGGAGAAGACCACCTTCCCACTCCACCCTTCTGGCCTCCCCATCCACCTCTCTTGAGAACTACCACCACTCAATTAAAAACTTTGCACCCATCATCCAAGCCCACATGTGATAAGATTTTTTCCATTAGGCTAAGGCAAGAACCTCGGGATACACAAAGCCCTCCGTCCTTGTGATAAGGCAGAGGGTCTAATTGAGCTGATTAACACAAGCTGCCTGCGGACGGCTAAACTGAAAGGTACACTGTAACACATGTCCTCTGGCGCTTCAGGAGCTGTAAACACTCAACCCTAGAAGCTGCCATGGGGTCAGAGGCCATGCTCCTCACCAACTGCCCGTCTGCATGCTCCCCTAGGGGTTTGAGCTGCTGCAGCGGAGCACCAAAGAAGCAAGCCACGCCCTATCACATGCCCTACCAGGGGGATAAAGAAACTTTTCCTGTTTCAACTGGGACCTCGCCCAGGATCCCGGAAGGTGAGTGCGAATGTGAAACTGTTGGGTTTGCCTCTTTTCCAAAACCCTGCCACCTGTCTCTCTTTCCTCCAGGTAAGAGGCTCAGTTTCCCTTGATGGAATTTTAAAAACTACGCCCAAACTGGTCAAAATCCCCAGACTTCGTCTCTTTTCTCTCACAGTTTGAAATGGTTCTTATCTCTTCCTTTATAATGTTGAATTTTGCTACAGTTTTGAAAACCGCTGTAGCTACTTCAATTGTAGCCAATGAGGAACTAAATGGGATATATTTATTACCTCATAATATAAAAAGACTGATAGAAAAGTGATAAAAGGATAATAAAGCACTTAAGGACAAAAATCTTCCACATGTCAGGATATGGAAATTCTCGAGAAATTGTAAATAAACAGAAAATAGATTTAAAAAGGAAAATATGCTACTAAAAATGCAAAAAAGAAATTAGCCGGGTATGGTGGCAGGCGGCTATAATCCCAGCTGAGGCAGGAGAATCGCTTGAACCTGGGAGGCGGAGGTTGCAGTGAGCCGAGATCTCACCACCGAACTCCAGCCTGGGCAACAGAGCGAGGCTCCACCCCCACACACACACAAAAAAACCCAACTCAGGCCCCCTATATTACCCTAAAACCTACTGAATCAGAATCTGCATCTAAATGAAATCTTCAGGTGATTCACACACATTAATGATTAAGAAGCATTGATACATTATTTAGATAAGGAAAAATAATGTGGATGTTTATCAAATTTAAAAAATTATTTACCAATGACAAAACATTTATTATAGTGACATATTCAACAGCTCTGATATCCATGAATTAACATAATTTTAAAATAATAAAAAATGAACATTTGTGGAATGAATGAACAGATAAGAATAAGGCTGGTTACAGAGAAAATAGAATAGGGAAGCAATGACTTCCCTGTTTACCCAGCAGGTTTATTCACCACTGACCCAACTCTCCATAGTTAGTCTCCAGTCAGACTCTCTGCTCCGTTTCTCTTGTAACATAAATTGCAAAGTCCTTCTACTTTCTCTAATCAAAACCTATCTGTGCACCTGAGTCCTGATGCTTTGGCAGGAGAAAACCCCATTTTATCTGTCTTTATTAGGATTTAGCCGACGAGGGTATGCTAGGGACTGCTTTCTAGTTCCCTTGATCATTCCTAATTGAAAGTGAAACTTTGCATATATTGAGAGTGACTTCAGTTGGAAATGGGAGAACTATTCTGGACAGCAGGAATCTGGAGGCCAAGCTGCTTTGGGTAATTTCTTCACCATGATTGTGCAGAACTAGACCATGTTACAGCTTTCTGTCACCTTGCAAGTTGTTATCTGTTAAACGGGGAAGAGAGGGACATATCCCTTGATAACCCATACTCATTTTGTCACAGATTATTTTGAATTGATCAGCTTATATGGAGAAGTTATATAAATTTTGACACAAGGGAAAATGGAGCAATACCCTCTGGAACAGATGTCACAGTGAATGTCAGAAGATGTCAAGAGCCCTTGAGGGTTGTAGAATTTGTAATGGAAATTAGGTGCTTCTGTGTTAAATGATATACCCCTCTGAGATAAGTATAGTTTTCTAAACTATAGAATTCTTTGAGTCTTCTGTGGTACACCAGTGCTAAAAGTTCACAGCAATGGTAAAGGGATCTGAGGTGCTGATAGTAGAATACTGTGGTAAATTGAATTGCTCAAGTATTCAGCCCCAAAAGTCCTTTCGCCATTAGATAGATCAATATGATGAGTTCTACATCACCAGAAAGTGAGGATACTGAAGCCATGTTGAGGTAGCACAATTTATCTCAATAACTTTTAATCCTTTAATAGGTCTGCTCTAAATAAACCTATTTTATTTTATTTTATTTTTTTATTTTTTTGAGACTGAGTCTCGCTCTGTTGCCCAGGCTGGAGTGCAGTGGCCCGATCTCCACTCACTGCAAGTTCCGCCTCCCGGATTCATGCCATTCTTCTGCCTCAGCCTCCCAAGTAGCTGGGACTACAGGCACCCGCCACCATGCCTGGCTAAGTTTTTGTATTTTATCAGAGACAGGGTTTCACCATGTTAGCCAGGATGGTCTCGATCTCCTGACCTCGTGATCTGCCCGCCTCGGCCTCCCAAAGTGCTGGGATTACAGGCATGGACCACCATGCCAGGCCACCAATTTTATTTTTTAAGGGCAATTGACGTACTGAATTTTATTGTTTACATAATAGTAGACTCTGGACAAAGTGAAGAAAATTAGGACAATGACAACCCATTTAAACTCATTCACAAACATTGATTTCTAGTGGTTTGACACATCAAAATGCAAATTATCTGAAGATGAAAAGGCAGAAAATATATTTGGATTTATGCCTACCAATGCAATGTTCTTTTAAAAAATGTTGATGTGACAATTTACTTAATTCTCACAGTAATTCACAAAACACAAAATCACACTTTTTTGGTGCGATTTTCCAGAATCTGGATTTGGGGGTTGTGATAATTGAGAAGTATTTAAAAAAAAAAAAAAGTTCAGTGCTCAGAAACAAATCTTTTCTTATTTTAATGCATCAAGGTAAAAAAAAATTCATTTAAAAAAGCCAATCATTGCTCTAAGCAGATAAAACAGAATTTTACCACACTTTTATAATAAAAACCAGCTAATGTTTTATGCATGTGAAATGTAGAAAATGTATGAGCATGAACAATATCTCTTAGAAAAATAGGGCCTTAGAGAAAATGATATTGAAAGTATTTACCTGATAAATATTATATATGAAACCTATGTTAAAATATTAAACCACTTTCAATGACATTCTATGGTGAAATTACATCTGGAAACCAAACTTGAAAGGTAAATAGATCGATTTAATTGCTTTTCTCTTAACTCAAAGGTAAGGCAGTTCTCTTTGAAAGGGCTCTCTTCTAGCCACTCTCCTCTTATTAATGCTTTTCGTAGGCATATTACACAGATGCAGCCTGACGTGTCTGCACATTATTATCTGGCTCTCTAATCACTGGTAACACTTGGAAAAGTTTATAGTTGGCACAATAGATAGGTTTTTTTACATGTATTGCTTCTCTATTCTATATCAATTAAGATATTAAGAGACAGATAAGCCACTCTCCTTGGTGTCAATCTCAATAACCACATAAGAAATAACTCTGCATTGGAAGAGCTTGTAAAATTTCCACTAAATAGTGTATTCATTAACTGTATTGAGTTAATTTGAGTAGACCAGATAAACTCCTGAAAGTTCACCTTCAGGATAAGAAAGTGTAGTTTTCTGAACTATATAAATCTTTGACTTTTCTAAGATACACCAGTGCTAAAAGTTCATGGTAATGGTAAAGGGATCTGGGATACTGGTAGTAGAATATTGTGATAAATTGAAGAGCAGAAGCACATTGGCCCCAAAGGCCCTTTGGCTTTTAACATAAATGGAAATAAATAACTTCATATACATGTTCTAAAGTTGATCAATGCAGGATAAAAAAAGTTTATTTGACAAGATTCACAGCATTTGGAGAGACTGCCACAGGTCAAAGTGGAAACACAAGTGTAATAGAGTAGACGCAATGCAGCTGAGTCAGCCAAACATTTATGCCAATAACTATTTCAACACCATTTTAAGCAATCAACTTCAATGACTTGGTGCCTCTAGTTCATCATTCTACATGCACTGAATATTTAAAGTTTTAAAATGTAAAAAAAATGAAATATTGTCAGAAGAGGAAAATAGGTTGTAGAAAGTGTTTTTATAAATATATATTTTATATGCCTGCATAAATGTGGATATTATTCTGTATGAAAGATGCCCATTAGTGTAGTTCAAGAGGTCTTTATATTAAAGAACAAATTGATTCTACTATAAACACTAGAGGTCATCTCATCTGTACAAGAAACAAATATGCCTATATTAATGTAGCAGTGTCACTTTTATCAACAAAAACACAGCTATTAACACTAGGTTAAAAAATAGGTTTTACTGGTGAGAGATGTTATTAGAATATATTTTGCAAAATGAAAAATACACAACTAGGTTTTATATTCACAAGAAAAAAGTTGTTCAGCATGCAAATGTGAATAGAGTTTAAATTCTACTGTAAGGAAAAATACCGAAACTATAAATTTTCTGGGATGCAATTTAATTACTGTGTCAATTTAGAAAAACAGACTCAGGGCAGGCGCGGTGGCTCATGCCTTTAATCCTAGCACTTTGGGAGGCTGAGGCGGGTGGATCACGAGGTCAGGAGATTCAGGAGATTGAGACCATCCTGGCTAACATGGTGAAACCCCGTCTCCACTAAAAATACAAAAAAAAAAAAAAAAAAAAAAAAAGCCAGGTGTGGTGGCACGCGCCAGTAGCCCCAGCTACTCAGGAAGCTGAGGCAAGAGAATCCCTAGAACCCGGGAGGGGAGGCGGAGCTTGCAGTGAGCGCACGCCGCTGCACTCCAGCCTGGGCGACCCAGCGAGACTCCTTCTCAAAAAAAAACAACAAAAAAGAAAAAAACAGACTCTCTCACAGAATGAACAGTTACGGCGGATTCTCATAATACATCAACCCAAGTATTTACCATTTTTCTTGTTTTGTTTCCAGTTGGAGGTTTCTTCAACTGAAAGAGCTGCCCTCCTGTTCCAAAACCTACAGAGACAGGATTAGACATCCTGTATGTCCAACCAATGGGTACTGTGATGCCAGAATTGCTGAAGTTAAGTGCAGATGTTATTTGAGCTGCCAAAGCTTGCACTAAGATTTCTGAAGGTTTATTTATTTTTCCAAATCCAAATGTGGCCTTGCTGGTACTTTTTCTGCCAATAGCCCAGTTGAATGTGTACCAAACTAAGCCCTAGAAACAGCTGAAACCCTGCTACCAGCTGAGGCTGCTAAGTGTTGAGGTGAAGGCTGCTTCATTTGCATGTTGCTGAAAAGGATGGGTCTGGTAATAACTGCATGCATTCTGCCACCTCTTGGCTTCTGTTTTCTGGCTTCAAACACATTTATAGCATTTCCCAACAACATTTTTCTGTGCTGAAGACATTGTTCTTTGAATACCTTTACATGTTTAATAATGGACCATGGTCGCTCAGCCAAAGCTACAAGTGTTCATGTATTTTCTGTGCAGCTCTTGATAAATCTTGCAGGGTTATACGAGAACTAATTGCTTGAGTGGCAAGCAGGTTCTTTTGCTAGTTATTCAATCTGGTGTCTGTACTTTTGAAGCTACCCCTGAAACTTCTGAGCCATGATTGTGAAGTAGTGTGCGGAAGTTATATCTTCGTTTTGAAGTCCTGGTAAGTTTCCAGGTTCTGAGAGCTATGTCTGCTTCATTTAACTCCTGAGCAATTTCTATTTTCAAATTGTTGAGATTGAGGAATTTTTCTCTCATCTACTGGCAGTCGATGGCAGAAGCTGCTCTGCTACCTTAATATCTTCTTACACTTTTATCATTGCTTTAATATTTTCTTTTTTAAATCTATTTTCTGTTTATTTACAATTTCTCCAGAATTTCTGTATCCTGACATGTGGAAGATTTTTGTCCTTAAGTGGTTTATTATCCTTTTATCAGTTTTCTATCAGTCTTTTTATTATGAGGTAATAAATATACCCCACCTAGTTCCTCACTGGCTACCACTGAAGTGGCTACAGCTGAATTAGCTACAGCAGTTTTCAAAGTCATACCTATAACCTCCTGCCCATATCTTGATGTTGTGTCTGTACTTTGGAAGAGCAAACTGACCAAGCCAGCAATGGCTTTTCTTAGAGAGACATTTGCTGATATGTTTGTAGTTGTTATTGTTCTACCCAAATTATTTGGAGTAAACCCCTTGGGAGCTGCTAGAGTTGATGTTGAAACGGGAAAGGTTCCCTTGTCCCCCCACTGTACGATGGTGGTGTGACTGGCTTCTTCAGTGCCTCCCTGCTCAAATCTCTAGGGGAGCAAACAGACGGGCAGGCTGTGGGGCTCTGACCCCACGGCAGTGTCTGGGGGTGAATGTTTACAGCTGAAGCCCCAGTGGGCCTGTGTTACAGGGTGCTCTTTTAGGTCTATAGGCGGCTTGTGTTAACCAGATCAGTTAGACCCTCTACCTTGTTGCAAGGACAGAAAGGCTTTCTGTATCACAGGGTTTCTTGCCTTGGTGTACTGGGAGAATCTGATCACATGTGGGCTTGGAGAATGAGTGCAAGGTTTTATTGAGTGGAAGTAGCTCTCTGAAGATGGGGAAGCCAGGTGGGAGATGGTTTTCACCTGGAGTCAGGCCACCCCGTGCTTGGCAGCCCCGGCTCTCCTCCGACCGCCCTGGAAAACTCCGCTTCATCCCACCGGTGGATGGCCTGCCAGCGTGCCCGTGCCTGTCGGTGTGCTCCTCTGTATGATCAACTGCTTGTGTGTCGGCCAGCGAGGGTCTCGGGTTTTTATAGGCCCAGGATTGGGGCATGGTGGGCTAGAGTGGTCTTAGGAAATGCAACAAAAATGCCTGTCCTCGCCTTCAGTGGGGGTGGAGCCCTAGCCGGGCACCACACCCTCCCTTACCAAGCACTTGCCTTCCCCCTTCTTTATCACACTTTTCCCATCCCAGCACTCACGTATCAATGTCAGAGTAGATGAAACAAGATCACCAGCTAAGTAGAAGTAAGAGTCAAAGTAAATGGTGCAGCATTTGCTATAGGCCTATTGAATCCTAAACTGGCACCTGTTAACAGCTGTAGACACTGTGGCTGGCATTCCCAGAGTTAATCCAGCAGTTACAGTTATCGCCGTTCTTGTATTTGTTCCTTCTAAAGTGAAACCAGTAGCAGGCTTATATACACAAGTCCAGTTCGAAAACCTCTGAAGGAGCAAATGCAGATGCTGACATTGCAGCTGTAGAGTTCCATCATAAGCCCCTTTGATGAGACTCAAACAGAGCTTAAAACAGAGCTTGGCACTTAGGAGTCTGTTCAAAAGATATTTACTCTTTGAATGATTATACTTTCGAGAAGAGGTATTGACAATCACCTCTGTCCTAGTTGTGCCCATCACATGAATGGCTGTGGTAGGGGGAGCCTATGTCTGGGTCCTGACTGAGCTGACTGTGGACTTGGCTGGATTCTGGGCCTGATGCTACTAGCCAGCTGCAAGAGGACTGAGATGTTTGAACAGCTCGAATCTCAAACATCACCTATTTCTAGACCCAGCCTATCAGGATCTTCTTACCCCAGAACAATCTGGAGTACATCTTAATTTTATTTTGTATCATACTTTACAAGTAAAAATGTAATTTAACACAGGTATTGTCTAAACTTCAGTATTTTTATATCTCCAATGGTGAGTTACCATTAGACATAAATAATGTCTTTGTTTTGCTGCAGCCATATAGAGCTCTCTTTTTTAGTTCACAATATTTTTGCTATTACCACATAATTTTTAGCAAAAAGTTTTCTTACTGATTGGTAATTTTCTTCTTTTCTTCCTCCATACTTATATTTTGATGTGAGAAAGCATTTTCTTTGATGTTTCAGGCTTTATAGAAGTATGCTAACAGTCTTAAAGTTCACTTTAGTCATAATTTACTATAAATATCACTGTTGTGTCTTGTGTTCTTATATTTTTCTATCATCTGTTATAATTTATTTTAACAAGTGGCTCTAGCACTTGCTAATGCAGATTAATATGCAAGTATCATTTCCTATTATTAGTCTCCTTGTTTATATAACTACATTTTTAAGTGATTACAGCAGAGCTAACATTGTTCATCTGTAAAACATCAGTGAACTAGTTTTTCCAATAAACAAAGTTTGACTGGATAGACTGATAACCACAATAAGCATTTTAATATTTTGGGGACCTTATTTTCCAAACAAAGGTTTTTCAGACAATACTTTAACTATGTTTGTGTGCATACCAGTAGCTTTACATATTTATTGGAAAAAAACCTGTTTTTTTAATGAGTTTGGATGCTTGAAGCTTTAGCTTTGGTTGTCAAGTACTAGTTTTATGCTCTCAGGAAAATAAATACTTTTCCTGAACCTCAGTTTTATTCTCAGCAAAAATAGTAACTGGAATATTCATCAGAAAAGAGTATTAAAATATTAAATTAGATAATATTTGTAAAACATCCAGCAAAGAGTTTGACATTCAAGGTGACTGATACAAACTTGTGATCCCTCAGTTCCCACTTCTTATGTAAACTGAATCCCTCTTAAATCATACATTTGATTTTATTTGTTGTGAAATATAAGACCAGACTACACTATTATACTATTCTCAGATTAGTATAGTAAAATTCTTTTTTTTAGTAATTTTTTTAAAATTTCTACAATGGAATACATTTCACTCTTTGCTATTTTTCATTTCCCAATAAAAATGGATTATACAAACTGCTATTTCAATGTTTCTTAGCTATGTAATAGGTATTTCTTTTAATGGAACACAGTAAATATAAACAGTTAACCTTAAATTACAGTTTCATAATTTGAAAGAAATTCTTTCCATCTGGAACACGTTGTATTTTCTTCACTAAATGTTAGTAAATATTAATGAAATTAGCATTTATCTAATAAAAGTGATCTTAGTTGCAAAACGCTAATAACAAAAATAAGAATAAGTTCAGTTGTCTTGAAGAATAGTTTGATTCAATTTAAGAACATCTATTGGCTGGGTGCGGTGGCACATGCCTGTAATCCCAGCACTTTGGGAGGCTGAGGTAGGTGAACCACAAGGTCAGGAGATCGAGACTAGACTGGCCAACATGGTGAAACACTGTCTCCACTAAAAATACAAAAATTAGCCAGGCATGGTGGTGCACACCTGTAATCCCAGCTACTCAGGAGGCTGAGGCAGGAGAATCACTTGAACCCAGGAGGTGGAGGTTGCAGTGAGCCGAGATTGCACCACTGCACCCCAGCCTGGGTGATTGAACGAGACTGTCTCAAATAAATAAATAAACATCTATTGAGCATCTAATGTGTATACTTGCCCTGCACCAGGTTCTAGGGATATCAATAGAGAAAACAAAATCTATCTTGTGAGGCTTTCAACCTAGTTGTGGTGGGTGGAATAGAAAATCAGCAAATAAACAATGTATCAAGTCGTAACAAGAGCTTTGAAGCAACATAAAGCTGGACAATGAAAGAAAAGATATCTAATGTAAGTGGGGACAGAGTGTTGATTATATATGGAAGCTAATTCCTCTCTATAAGGAGAGTGAATGAAGTGAGAGAATAAGACATGAAAATATTTTCTGAAACTGATTCAGTCAATGGAAGCGGAAAGTACAAAAGCCCTAAAATGAAAAGTGATTTTTGTGTGTGTTAGAGAAACAGATAAGAAGGAGCAATGGCAGGGGAAACATGGTGTCTCAGTCTGTTTTATGCTGCTATAACAGAATACTATGGAATGATTAATTTTTAAAGACATATTTCACTCATGGTTCTGGAAGCTGTGAAATCCAAGAATGATGGACCACATATGGCAAGGGCCTTCTTGCTGTGTTATCCGATGGTGAAAGGCAGAAGGGCAAAAGAGCATGCATGGGTAGGGGAAGAATGGGGGGGCTAAACTCATTCTTTTATCAGAAATATACTCCTTTGATAATGGCATTTATCAATTCACCTCTAAAAAGTCCTACCTCCCAATACTGTTTTATTGGGAATTAAGCTTCCAATACATGAACTTTGGGAAACACGTTCAGTCCATAGCATTCTGCCCAGATCCCCAAAATGTATGTCTTTATCACATGAAAAATGCATTAATTCTTCCCAATAAACCCAAAGTCTTCGTTCCAACACCAACTCAAAAGTTCAAAGTCTAAAGTCACATCTAAACTAGATAAAGGTGAGACCCAAGACATGATTTTCCCTGAGACAAATTATCCTCAGCCAAGAGCCTGTGAAATCATAAAAAATTATTGACTTTCAAAATATAGTGATGAAGTAATAGGACCCAACTAAGTCCAAAATCCAACAGGAAAGGTGATATTAAATCTTAAAGCTGAGAAAGAATCTCCTTTGAGATTTTATTATCTCCATATCCCACATCCTGGGCACACTAGTGCTGGGGTTGGGTGCTCCAGATCTCAGGCAGCTCTACTCCTATTGTTTTGCTGGGCATAGTCTACCCAGAAGCTCTCACAGGTTGGAGTTTCATGATTGTGGCCTTTTCAAGCTAGAGCTGCATGCCGATAGTACTATGGTTTTTGATTTCAAGGACTTCCCCACTGCCACAACTTCACTAGACATTGTCTTCACAGGGGATCTCTGCAATGGCTCCAGCCCTGTGACAAGTCTCTGCCTGAGGCCCCAGACTGTTTGAAATGCTTTTGAAACCTTGGTAGAAGCTGACATGCCCCACAGCTCTTGCAGTCTGTGTGCCTGCAGAATTAGCACCATGGACTGTCTTAGTTCATTCATGTTGCTATAAAGGAATACTTGAGACTGAGTTATTTATAAAGAAAAGAGGTTTTTTGGCCTATGGCTTTGCAGACTGTACAAGAGCATGGCTCTGGCGTCTGCTTGGCTTCTGGTGAGGGGTTCAGGCTGCTACAATTCACGGTGGAAGGTGAAGGGGAAGTGAAGGAGCTAGCGTGGTGAGAGGGAAAATGAATGAGCAAGTGGGAAGGTGCAAGGCTCTTTTAAACAACCAACTCTTGGCAGAACTTTTGCAGAGTGAAAACTAAGTCATAACCATGAAGATAGTGCCAAGCAGATCCACTCTTATGACCCAAACACCTCACATTAGACCCACTTCTAATGTTGGGGATAAAATTTCAACATGAGAGTTAGAGGGTCAAATATCCAAGCTATAACATGGACCCAACCAAGCATTACTTTTGGAGCAGTAGGTCAAGCCACAGCTGAGCTCACTTGGGCTACAGCTGGGAAAGCTAAAAGTGCTGTGCTATAATTTGAAGAGCAGAGTGACTTTTGATGTGGCACAGTGCAGTGAAACCTGAGGTCCCATGGGCACCCCTCTGGAATCCTTGTCCTTAAGGTTCTAGCTTGCTTCGAAGATCTCTGAAATGCCTTTGGGATCTTTCTCCCATTGTCTCATGAATGAAACCTAGCTCCTTTCCACCCATATGAGTCCTTTAGCAAAATGGTTGCTTGACTACACACTTAGTGTATCTGCCAAACATACGTTTTTACTTTTTACAAGTCCAGTCTGAGACTTGTAATAAATTAGAGTTGAAGTCATCAGTATAAAATCTTGTTTAGCAGAAACACAGATGATTACATATAGAAACAGATATGTGTAAATACTGAGGTTAGCATAAATACATACACACATTTCCTTGCTCTATCAGCTGAGAGGACCTAGAATCAATGATACACCACTAGCAATGAGTACATCTGGCACCCAGATTTTGGTTTCTAATACTGTTCTCCAATAAAAGGAGCCAGGGTGGACACGGTGGCTCATGCCTGTAATCCCAGCACTTTAGGAGGCCGAGGTGGGCAGATTACTAGGTCAGGAGTTAGAGATCAGCCTGACCAACATGGTGAAACCCCGTCTCTACTAAAAATACAAAAATTAGCCGGGCATAGTGGCACGCACCTGTAGTCCCAGCTACGTGGGAGGCTGAGGCAGAAGAATTGCTTGAACCCAGGAGGTGAAGGTTGCAGTGAGCCGAGATCGTGCATTGCACTCCAGCCTGGGCGACAGTGAGGTTCCATCTCAAAATAAAAAAAGGAGCTAGGGCTCCTTGGAGAAATACCTGATTCTAGGCCTGGAACAGGACTGGAACAGGAAACACACAAGATAAAGCTGAAGTATTTTGTTGTACCAGAAAGTAAGAAAATATTCAATACACACACACACACACGGTATATAAAAGTGAAACGGAAGCCAACTGAAGAATTACCAGTGGCTATCGTGAAACATTTTAAATTAAATAAATAAAGTAGTAGTGTATTATAACACAGCACCTGAAGTGAATGTTAATGAGTCCATACTTATTTTAAAAATAAATGGCAAGAAGAGACAAATATCTTGTACAGAAAAATTCCAAATTGTGTAAATAATTTGGCCTTAAGGAGGTAGAGGTTAACTGCCCATCGTGACTTTTTTTTCCAAATAGCACAATATGAAAAGGTAAAGAAAAGAGTATATTTTCAGTGAAGAAACCTGAAAAACAGTCAAGAGATCAAGGTCAACCTCAGAAGTGATGAGTCACATTTATAATATATATCTTTGGCAAAATAATCCATCATCTTGGTCTTCTTCTCCCAAACCCATGACCCCAGTCTACCCATGAGAAAAATATCAGACAGATTCCAATTGATTAGCATTTTTCAGAATATCTGATCGGGGCTCATCTCATCAAAACTGTGAAGGTCGTCAAAATAAGGAAAGTCAGAGAAACTGCCACAGCCATAAGAAACCTAAGGATACGTGATGCCTATAGGTAATGTGGTGGGATCATGGAACCTAAAAACGACATTAGATAAAAACTAAGGAAATCTGAATAAAGCATGAACTTTAATAATAATGCATTAATATTTGTTCATTAGTTGTAAAAATGTACCATACTAATGTAAGATGTTAATAATAGCAGAAACTCGTTGCAGGTTATATGGGAATTCTCTGTATTACCTTGAAATTTTTTTCTGTAAATCTAAAACTGTCCTGAAATTTGAAATCTATTCTAAAATAATTTAAATCCCTATAAGTAAAACAAAAGAAAACATTATTGTCCCTTCAAATTTGAGTCAGGGGGTCTAAGCCTATTCATTGTAATGACAGGATATTCAATGCATATTAATGCTAAAAGAGAACATTGTACAAGTAGTTCACCCCTTTAACCTAAACTAATTTCTTAAGAATCCAGAACAGACTGTCTGGATGGCAATGCAATGACAGTCTTGGAATGTAGAAACATCTGGATGATCATTTTCTATCTTTTTATATTCTGCCTCTGTAAGTCCCTGACTTTGAAGATTTGAAGTAAAATAGCATTAAAATGTTCTGAAGAAAAATACATTCATAATATATTAAAATAGAAAGTTTATCATTCACTTGGAAGAAAGCATTTGTCATCAACCTAGCGATTGCAATATTTACTATTGAAATCTAATCTTTAATAATTAAAAAAACACATAATTCAGGCCTGTAGATATTTCTTTCATTAGTGAAATCCTTTGAATGCCCTAAATAATTGAGTGTTCAGAAGCCAGCAACTCAAACTGAAGTTAGAAGTGTTGTTTATACAGGTGGTTTGCCTACTGGGAGTCTAAATTCTTACTGTTGTCCATATCAATTATTCTGAGACTATGTCTGTTTAGTGTCTGCCAGTTTTTATAACAACAGAAGACTCTATTCAAATACTGCTGACATGACATTTATCAAATTATCCTAAGAGTGAAACTCTGTTTCTAAATAAAAGAACCATGAGTGAAAGTAAATGCCTGGATGGTTAAATATTAAGTCACTGAAATGAATTTCTCAGATTTAAACATTTAATATATATTAACTAAAATTAGTAGTAATATGCTATTTGCAGATAGTCCTTTCTGAAACACTCATTTTTAAATAAGGAACAACATTTTGAAACACTTTTCCAGATTTCAAATTTTATTTTTTTGCCTCTGGTTTGAGAAATTTTGATTCTTCTGAATCCTGAATTCAAACAAACAGCAAAAGTATTTTTCTTTGAAATGTATGTTTATCACTTAGTTTTTAAGTGTAATTATCAAATTAGATCTCATACACACAGAAGAACATACAGAAGACTTATATTTAGAGGAGAATTATTGAATACTTCTTAAGTAGAGATTCTTTAAAGTTTGGCTTTGAGGATGAAATTGACACAAACTGACAAAAGTCTGTCATTTTCACTGGTTTTTACACTGGCCTCTCAAGGGCTAAATAGCTGAGTGCCTACATCAATGTCCTTCTTAATGTCTTTATAGTCGTTCATAATCAATGATAATTGTGATCATTATCGTCTCTAATTTCTATTAATGATATTAATATTTTATGATGCTATTTGGACTTAATAATACATATTTTCAAAAGTTGAAACTTTCCTTGGTGAAACAAAATGAAAATCACATTATGTGTTTTATATGTTGAAATCCTGATATGGTTTGTCTCTGTTATCACCCAAATTTCATCTCGAGTTCTAGTTCCCACAGGTTGGGGGAGGGGCTGGGTGGGAGGTGATTGGATCATGGGGTCAGACTCTCCCCTTGCTCTTTGTGAGATAGTGAGTGAGTTTTCACAAGATCTGGTTGTTGGAAAGTGTGTGGCACTTCCCTCTTCACTCTCTCGCTCAGTCTCTCTCCTGCTCTGCCATGCTAAGACATGCTTGCTTCCTTTTCACCTTCCTCCAGGATTGTAAGTTTCCTAAAGCCTCCCCAATCCATGCTTCCTATACAGCCTGTGGTACTGTGAGTCAACTAAACCTCTTTTTTTCATAAATTACCCAGTCTCAGGTAGTTCTTTATAGCAGTATGAGAATGGCTTAATACAAATCCAATCAGTTATTTTAAGTATAACTGCATGTTTTTACAAAAAATATTGTCGTATTTGGTGATGATTGTAATGTTGTGAACCTTTCTTTAAAAAAATAAGAAATTTAAAATGGAGAAGCATTTTAATAATTGATTTTACTATTGATTGTGTGTTCATAGAAAATGAGGTAAAATATTTTGATTCTTTTTTTGCTTTAACATAAATCCCACAGTGTAATAGTACTGAATATATTTTATCATAATTCTAATCTTTGAGAATAATTTGGTGTAATAATTTTATAGTTGGAAAAAATAACTTTTAAAATATGTTTTTAGTATATTGTCATTTTATACTTTTTCAATCTTGAGACTTCCAAGAACAAATCCCATTTAAAAATTTATCACATATTGTTAGGATGAATTTAATGTAAAATGCCAATTTTATTATTTATTTATTTATTTATTTTGAGATGGAGTCTTGCTCTGTTGCCCAGGCTGGAGTGCAATGGCACAATCTCAGCTAGCTGTAACCTCCGTCTCCTGGGTTCAAGCAATTCTCCTGCCTCAGCCTCCCAAGTAGCTAGGATTACAGCTGTCTTCTACCACATCTGGCTAATTTTTATATTCTTAGTACAAGGCAGGGTTTCACCATGTTGGCCAGACTGGTTTCAAACTGCTGACCTCAAGTGATCAGCCCTCCTTGGCTTCTCAAAGTGCTGGGATTATAGTTGTGAGCCATCACACCTGGCTCAAAATACCCATTTTAATGCCTCAAAAATTCATAAAGAGAAAAAAAAAACCCCAAATCACAAAAATAACAATTGATTTTCAATGTTAAGTCTTTTCAGTTTCACCAAAGTTTTAGTTTTGCAGCACTTCATAAATAGTGTCAGATACTGTCCTAAGTGCTTTGCTTTTATTGTTTCAATAAATCATCACATAGTCCCATTTCACAAATGATATCAATGAAGGTCATAGAGACTATGAGGTTCATCCAGAATAGAGGAGAATTATTGTTAGTTTTTATGCTCAATTATGAGCTATAACCCCATAAATGTAGAATCACATAAAATGTCTCAATTCAGACATTAAAATATCATTTTAATTGTTTTAATAAAGGGTTTGAATTATTCCACAAATACACAAGAATTTGTTTATTGAAAATATTAACATTATTAAAGAAATGATTTGGTTAGGGGTTAGTGGTGGGGTGAGAATGGCTCAACCAGAAAATCATAGAATAGCATAAGACAGAGGTTATAGAAAGTAGTGGTCATCATTCATCAGAGCGCTGGGCATGCAAAGTGCCCACGGCATTATACCACAAAGTTAGTGTGTTGAACACAAACACACAAAGGGTCATTGACAAGTGTGTTGCTTTTAGTATGTTTAGAAATGGGTTTAGACTATACTATCTTTAAGAATTGCTTTGCTTTGTTTTGTCCACGAAGTCTCTGGATCCTATATCAAATTGAGGACATGATGGTCAGTATTTAATTTGGAAGTACAAGTTTCCAACTCAGTTGCTTGCATAACTCTGCCAAAGAAACATGGAAGAGAAGGCAAAGAAAATACAATAGACCTTGGGGGCTCAAGCCAGGTGTAGAAGGAGGTACTGGGTCAGGATCAGTGCACTGGGTTGCATTGCAGGTGAGCCCAGATAGACCTTATAAACCAGTTTTTAAACTGGAGGCCTGAAATGCTGTATAGGTCTTATCCTCACTGACCTTTGTGACTATAATAATGTATACATAGGCTTTCTGAGGGTGTAAAAGTTCATGGGATTCACGTCTTGGAAAGTGGAGGCTGAAGAATGCTTTCCTGTTGGATTAGCAGCTGAGTTGGTCTGAAGAGGATACTCAAGGGAAAGGGTTGCATCCGTACAAAAGAAAAAGTAATAAACCGAGATCACAAAGTATATGAGGGGCTTCCTGACACCTAATTTTTCTTAATCTAAAACCATGTTCACAGAGTTAGCTAATGAATATAGTGTGGCTTCCCCAAAGGAGTATCAGCAGAGAGAGAATGTTCTGGCCAGAAGAGTCAAGTGCCTGGTCCGCTTATTGTAAATTAATACATCATGGCTTTGATTTTTAAAATCAATCCCTTGAGCTTATTTAATATCACTAGGCCTCTTAGAAATAGACAACTAGCTTTCAGAGTCTGGAAAGGCTGAGGGCCAGATTTGGAGCCAGGCAAATCTACCAAGGTAATGAGACTCTAAGACGTCTTTTGGAAGGCAGCCTGCTGGCATTCCCTAGCAACACTCCCTTTTCTTCATGGTTTGAGCCAAGCCTGATCATCTTTCCAAGGTGAACTCTGCAATGGGTACTTTGTAGTGATAGAAAATTAAAATAATACTGTTTATTTGTGCAGGCTGCTATGTTTTAAAACATTTCTGTAGAGCTTATCAGATTTTAATAGAGCAGTTTTCCAGTATACTTATTGTTCCACTCATTCATAGATGAAGAAAATCAGTCAAAAGGGTGTTATGTACCCCTATATTTTCCCCCACATTAGATGTTTTGTTTTTCCTTCAAAAGTACTAACCTTCGAAAGACAGCATGAGCAGGCGGTGTTCCCAATGCTGGCAGTCTTCCCTTTGTTGATTCTAGTGCTGGTTACAGAGGTGTGTCCAGTTTGTAAAAGTTCACCAAGATATACACTGATGAAATGTATACTTTTATGTAGTCATGTTATACTACCAGAAAAGTTAGTATATCTTTAAATAATACTGGCTTCAAAAGAAAAAAAAATAGTGATGTTTCCATGATTGTTTTCTTTACCCATCTTTACATTTATTTAAAATTCCTAAGTTTAATACAGTTATTAACCTCTTCAACTATTTCAGCTAGAACTGGGCCGATTTGGTAATCTCTTTCTTCTAAGTAACTTTAAACCTCAAAATATACAGGTATCACCAAATAATTGATTCTTGGCTATTTAAAGATTCATGGAAAAGATTAGGAGAAATAAATGTGGTACTGTATCCAAAATTAAAAATTATATATTTGAAGTATTTGAAAAACCTTATAAATAAATGAAGGTAATAAATCAAGTTAAAGATTTTAAAATTTCATTAGATTAAACCAATTGTGCCTCGGAGTGATAAGTGCATTATTCACAGAAATATTTTGAAGAGTTAGATGACCTTGCAGATTAAGGCTTGTATGTGAGGATGGGTAGTGGGCTTGTGGAGAGTAGAATAGAGTCAATTGAATACATATGTGACTGAATTTGAATAGAAATAAAGTATCTAGGGTTATAATGGGAAGATAATCCACACACCCACTTCTGATGTTTGAGGAATCTCACAAAGGGGAATTGCTAATTCTCTCATTGTTTCCATTTCATTTGTAAAGACTAGTCTAGTAACGCCCTATCTAGAGAGGTGATTTGACTTAATATAGTCAAAACCATATATGTGTCTACTGAGTCTTTTTAAAGTAGCAATTGAATACCAGATTGTGGATGTAGGAGAAAGCAGTATTCCAACAGGAAGTCAGAGACTGTTGCACACAAACACACAAAGGGTCATTGACAAGTGTGTTGCTTTTAGATGTATGTTTAGAAATGGGTTTAGACTATATTATCTTAAAGAATTTCTTTGTTTTGTCAATGCACATATATTCACTTTTTAACATTCTGAAATTTGGACTAATCTTACAATCATTTCCGCATGTGTTGCAGAAGTATCCTACAAAGAAGTTCTTACTAAATTCATAGTGTGTTATGGTGTCCTCTAAGAAATGAAGTAAAACGGTAATATTTGTCTCTGGGAAATAGGAGTTTGATTCAACATCTGGCAACTGGTAGTTCAGGAGGAATACACAATTTACAAACTATAGAGAGGTCTTGAGTACAGGAGACTTTGATTGCTAGAGACCATTATGGATTGTCCTATTGAATTATGTATCCCAGCCTAGTCAAAGCCACTGGTTCTCAACTGGGGGTGATCCTCTCCCCACCCCAACAGGGGCCATTTGGCAATGGAGACATTTTTGATTAACACAATGTTATGGGAAGAGTGCTACCGGTATCTAGTTGGCAGAGGTTAGGAATGTTGCTAAACATCTACGATGCACAGAACAGCAAGCCCCATTCTGAACAACAACAAAAAATTATCTGGTCCAAAATGTCAGTAGTACTGAGGTTAAGAAACTGTAGTCTAATCTCAGTACCTCAAATTCAGGGATTTTTTTTTATTAGGAAATGATACAAGCTCCTTATTAGAAAAAGGGATACTTCGTCATTAGATTGAATGTTTAAGAATCTATTCATGACAAGATGTTGTGCTAAGTAGAATGCTCACAGTGGGGAGCAAAGCAGCCAATACCCTTCCCTTCTCTAGAATTTAGTCAGATTAGAGGCAGACTAGTAAATAAGTTGTATAGAGTCATACTCAAATTGTTATAAGGGTTATATTTGCTAAGGATTAAGTTTGTTTATGTGGTTCAGAATAAACCCGATAAAAAGGACTTAACAGGCTGGGCGTGGTGGCTCATGCTTGTAATCCCAGCATTTTGGGAGGCCAAGGCGGGTGGATCATGAGGTCAGGACATTGAGACCATCCTGGCCAACATGGGGAAACCGCATCTCTATTAAAAATGCAGAAATTAGCCGGGTGTGGTGGTGGGGCGCCTGTAGCCCCAGCTACTCAGGAGGCTGTGGCAGGAGAAATTGCTTGAACCCAGTAGCGGGAGGTTGCGGTGAGCCGAGATCACACCACTGCACTCCAGCCTGGCAACAGAGCAAGACTCTGTCAAAAAAAAAAAAAAAAAAAAAAACGGACGTAACAAAACAAAATTATTTTTTCTCATATAATGAGGCCTCTAGAAATAAATGATTCCTCACACTGGTGAGGAGTTTCAAGGGCCAAGTTGCTGTGATCTTCTTGGCCTTTTCCTCAATGTTGCAAGATGCTGTTTCCACTTTTGCCATTACATTCCTATTCCAGGCTGCAGGAAGGAGGAAGAGAAAAGGACAAAAGTGGATTTCTTCCTTATAATACCTTTTTATAAATGAATTTTTCTGGAAGCCCACATATTAATGTCCGTTTTCATCTGATTGAACAGAAATCATGTGGTCACTCAGCTACAAGGGGGACTAAGCAATGCATTAGTTTTAAACCCTCCAAGAAAACCCAGTTAAAATAGCCCACTGAACCCACCCACTGTTTTAACCTAAGTCCTTGGTTCTGGTTTATTTTTCTAACCAACTGGTGTTCCAACACTCTCATCAGGACATTCCTGTCCTCAACAAAATTGCGCTCTCATTAGAATGTAGGAGGGGAATGTAGATATTGGGAAAGAAACTAGAAGTCTCTGACACAAAGATTATGAAGAAAAACCCCAGAGACAATGAACTCAATTAACAGGGAGTAGGAAGGACTTTTCTGAGGAAGTAACATTTTGAATAACCTTGGAAATGAACAGGACTAGCAATTGAATGAAGGACAATAACACATTTTACGCCTACAAATAGGAGGTGAAGCTGCTCTAAAAGCAAATTACGTTTCTAAAGGGGCAAACCCTGATTCCAAAGAAGCAAGATTGTAAATAAGGCTGTTTATGAAAACAACCTCTTGTAAAATGTCTGATTTTTTGGATACTTTCCTTTGGTGACACTTGTACAAAATACATTTTTTAAAAGTTTGTCCCTCTTCCATCTTATTTTTAGAAAGAATTGTCTCCTAGTCACAGATGCCTTGACAGCCAGCCACCGTAAAAAATTTCAGACAAAGCTCCCATAAGAATCACCAGGAAAGAAAACGAATTCTCCCAGCTTCGTAACTCTAGTCCATGCTTAAAAAAAACAAAAGCTAACATAATAAACTCTGTAACCTTCCAAGAAACACTAATTCAAATAGCCCATTGAACTCACCTACTATTTGATCCTAAGTTCCTAATGCTGATTTATTTTTTTAACCAATGGTATTCAAACACTGTCATCAGGAACTTGGCCTGAGCTTCACAAGGATTACATAAATGCATTTTTTTTTTTTTTGCCTCTTCTTCTTAAATGTGATAACCCCACAGGATTAATATCAAGTCATGTTCCTCCTCCTCTTATATCTTATTAGTACAAAAACAGTGCAAATACCTAAGAAGAAACTTGAGATCATGTTTCTGTTCCACACAGTGTGTAGTCAATGTGCTGGTTCTTTTGTCCAAACTTTTATACCCAATTATGAATAGTTACTTGTTTGAATCTGTAAAGACTAATTTCCTTATATTAGTATTTGAATATGGAAGAGCCAAATAGCCAAGGCAATCCTAAGCAAAAAGAACAAAGCTGGGCCGGGCACGGTGGCTCACACCTGTAATCCCAGCACTTTGGGAGGCCGAGGTGGGCGGATCATGAGGTCAGGAGATCGAGACCATCCTGGCTAACATGGTGAAACCCTGTCTCTACTTAAAATACAAAAAATTAGCCGGGTGTGGTGGCAGGTGCCTGTAGTCCCAGCTACTTGGGAGGCTGAGGCAGGATAATGGCATGAACCCGGGAGGCGGAGCTTGCAGTGAGCCGAGATTGCGCCACTGCACTCCAGCCTAGGTGACAGAGCGAGACTCCGTCTCAAAAAAAAAAACAAAAAACAAAGCTGGAAACATGTTACCCTTGTAGTATAGGCTTCAAACTATACCACAGGGCTACAGTAACTAAAACAGCATAGTACTGGTACAAAAACAGGCACATAGACTAACGGAACAGAATAGAGAGCCCAGAGATAAGGCCTCACACCTATGACCATCAGATCTTTGAAAAACCTGACAAAAACAATCAATGGGGAAAGTTTTTTTATATTTGCTAAGGAGTAAGTTTTAAATATAAAGGTTTTTTATATTTCCTAAGGATTATTATTTATTCAATAAATGGTGCTGGGATAACTGGCTAGCCATATGCAGAAAATTGAAACTGGACTCCTTCCTTACACCATATACAAAAATCAACTCAAGGTAGATTAAAGACTTAAATGTAAAACCCAAATCCTGGAAGACAACCTAGCAGTACCATCCTGGACATAGAAACAGGCAAAGATTTCATGACAAAGACACAAAAGCAATCACAATAAAAACAAAAATTGACAAATGGGATCTAATTAAACTTAAGAGCTTCTGCACAGCAAAAGAAACTACCAACAGAGTAAACAGACAACCTACAGAATGGGAGAAAGTATCTGCAGACTATGCATCTGACAAAGATCTAATATCCAGCATCTATAAGGAACGTAAACAAATTTGCAAGAGAAAAACAACCCCACTAAAAAGTGCGCAAAGGACTGGGCACAGTGGCTCATGCCTGTAATCCAAGCAATCTTGAGGCTGAGGTGGGCAGATTGCTTGAGGTTCTGAGTTTGAGACCAGCTTGGCCAACATGATGAAACCCCATCTCTACAAGAATACAAAAATTAGCGAGCATGGTGGTGCACACCTGTAGTCCCAGCTACTTGTGAGGCTGAGGCATGAGAATCAGTTGGACCTGGGAAGACGGAGGTTGCAGTGGCCAAAAAGCATATGAAAAAAGTTCAGCATCACTGATCATTAGAAAAATGCAAATCAAAACCACAATCACATATCTCACAGCAGTCATAATGGCTATTCTTAAAATGTCAAAAAACAACAGATGCTGGTGAGGTTGTGGAGAACATGGAACACTTACACACTGTTGGTGAGAGTGTAAATTAATTCAACCATTGTGGAAAGCAGTATGACCATTCCTCAAAGAGCTACCATTTAACCCAGCAATCCCATTACTGGGTGTCTATGCAGAGGAATATAAATAATTCTATCATAAAGACACATGTATGCAAATGCTCACTGCAGCACTATTCATAATAGAAAAGACATGGAATCAACCTAAATGACCATTAATAACATACTGGATAAAGTAAATATGATACATATATACCATGGAATACTATACAGCCATTAGAACAAATGAGATAATGTCTTTTGTGGGAACATGGATGGAGCTGGAGGCTATTATCCTTAGCAAACTAACTCAGAACAGAAAATGAAACACTGTATAGTCCCACTTATAAGTGGAAGCTAAATGATGAGAACCTATGAATACAAAGAAAGGAATAAGAGACACTGAGGGCTACTTGAGGGTGGAGTGTGGGAGAAGGGATAGGAGCAAAAAAAATAACTATTGGGTACTAGGCTTAGTACCTGGGTGATGAATTAATCTGTAAAACGAACCCCTATGATATGAGTTTACCTATATAAGAAACCTGCACATGTATCCCCAAACCTAAAATAAAAATTAAAACAAAAATCAACCAACCAAAAAACAAAAGAAAACAAAAAATATAAAACAACATAGTAAAATTGTATGACCTAGTATTTCTTATTCCATTGACTCCATAAAAAAGAGAATAAAGTCCTAAAAAGGGCAAGTGCAAAATAAAAAAGGCATTCAAGGAGTAACTAGTAACAAAATAAGGAGCATTCCAAAGCAGAACTAAGAGCAGAGAGGAGGATCCCAAAATATAGAGGAAGAGCTTTTAGGTGGATCACTTAGGAAAAGATTAAAAAAAGACACCTTCCTCCCAAAATTATACTAAAAAAGGATGACCTTTGATTTACCTGGATTTATATTTATTTGGTTATTTGGCATGTCCTTTCCCTAATTCTCTATCTGAAGTATAATCTTCACCAATGCTAAGAACCCACTGTGTGGGTATTTCATCATCAATTTATCGTTATTAAATTGTTAGGACTGAAAAAGATTTTTGAAATTCTTTTGTCCATAATATATTCAGATTTGAAGACCATTAGCAAATAAGTGTCTAGTTGTATGCTTTGTACACCTGTGTAGTCTGTATACCAAAAGCTTTTTTTTTTTTTTTTTTTTTTTTTGATACCGAGTTTCACTCTTGTTGCCCAGGCTGGAGTGCAATGGCACGATCTTGGCTCACCACAGCCTCTGCCTCCTGGGTTCAAGAGATTCTCCTGCCTCAGCCTCCAGAGTAGCTGAGATTACAGGCATGCGCCACCATGCCTGGCTAATTTTTTTGTATTTTTAGTAGAGACGGGGTTTCTCCATGTTGGTCAGGCTGGTCTTGAACTCCTGACATCAGGTGATCCGTCTGCCCCAAAAGCTTCTTAAAATGGTATTATACATTTTATGATTATCTCATCGAGAGAAAGGACTTATTTATTCACTCATTAAGTCTGGTCTGGGTTGCTTTCATTAACATACTGTGGGAGAAGCTATGGAGTTATAGTTCCTGGTCTATCAAGAAAACTTGCATGCTTCCATCTCATTTTTTTTTTTTTTTTGGAATGCTACCACCAACATGTAAATAAGCACAGGGTCACCTGCTTGAGGATGAGAGATCCATGACTCAGCCATTCCTGCCATCCCAGCCATCAGCCAGCCAACTAAGAGATATGTGAAAGAGGTCATTCTAGACCATCCCATCTACTCTTCACCCAATCTACAAGTTAATTTCAGGCACATGAGCAAGCACAGGCAGGAGACGTGGTATTATCCAGGTGACCCACAGACTTAGGAGCAATAATAAATGCTTATTTAGGCCACAGAGTTTTGTGTTTATTTCTTATACTGAAATAGGTAACTAATATAGGAATTGATGCATAGAAATAGAGTGCCACCGCCCTAAAATGTGAGACTCTGGTTTGAGGGTGAAGCGGCAAGCAGGTAATGGGAAACATGGTGAGCAAATATTTAGTTGAAGCTGGAGAAATGGTGAGAGCTTGCAATTAGAGTCTGGGAAAATAGAGCCTCATGTTACAAAATAAACAATAGGCATAACTATACCAATAGACATGTTTCTAATAAACTTTTGGACTTTGGCAAAATGATTTTCCGACAAAAAGTTGAAAGTAGATGTTTACTTCTTTTAGCTGCATATAGTAAATGCTGCATATAGTAAATGCAGCTGCTATATGCAGACCATATAGTAAATATTTTTTGCTTTGTGACTTTACTGTCTGTCTCAGCTATTGAAATTTGCTCTCCTGAATGCAGAAACAGCCAGGGCCAACATGTAAATAAATAAATGTAGCTGTGTTTCAAAAAAATATTTATGGACATTAGCATTTGAATATAAAATAATTTGCAGGCACTACAAAATATTATCCTTCTTTTGATTTTTAAATCATTAAAAATGTAGAAAACAGTAACAGTTCACAGCCCATACATAAATAGGCAGTAAGCTGAATTTGTCCTGCATGCTTAGCTTGAAAACTTTGAGCTAGACAAAGAACTTGCTAGTTTTCAAGGAGAATTTAAAGGAATATAAACAAATAAAATTATTTCTCATCTTCCATCTTCTCAAACAATAAGAGTTCTAACATAAAAAAGTTCTGAGGACAAGATCTAATCAAATGTGCCCAGGTTTTGCTTTCAGCTACATTAAAGGGTTTCTAAGAAACTTAAGGTTCTTGTCCCATAACAGCTTGACGTAGACAAAGAATCTGTGAGTAACAAAGAGACACGTGCTTCCCAAATAATAGTGGATTTGGTTGTTAGAATGGACTTGAGTCTGATTCAGAGCAAGCCAACAAAGTTTTAAAGTGAGTTATACTTTCAAAAGAACTTGCTTCTCTTAAATCCTGCCCAGTTACCAGATGAACAAACCCAAACTTGGCATGGGGGAGAACTAAAGCACCACCATCCACATCAAGCAAGCTTCTAGAAGCAGAGCTGCCAAGGTGATTCACAGATAATCACAGGTGATGAGGAACTCTAGCCTGGAGCAACTACTCAATTGACTTGTAAACTCGCGAGCAAAAACACATTTATTTTTAGTCCACTAAATTTTGGGATGACTTTTTGTGTAGGAATAGCTAGCTGATGCAGAATATTTCATTATTCAATTGTTTGTGTTAGCACATTGTTGGAGAGGGCTTGAGCTGGTAAAACACACAGTATTGAAATATTCCTTATGGCATAATGTATTTGGAATGGAAGAATGTGCGCAGGTATTAATTAGAGTTGTATATGCTGCGCACAATGAAGATTAATTTTATCTTCTTAAAATCAAATAATAGCTTAGTTTTTACTAACTAGATGTAGCGGTATATTTTACTGAATTGCTTTTAAGTCTAATCTGGTGGAGCAAGGCTCATTGGTGAAACTAGGCCAAGTGTACAGTGTATAATTTTCCAGGTCATGAGATCTGCATTCTCATTTTCACAAAAGAATCTATATATTGCTTTTTATTATTGAGTTATAGGTCTCGGAATACTGTTCAAGCAAAATAATCAAGAGGCCATTAGCCTGGGGTTGTTACCTGTACCAGGAGTTCTTTTCTAAGAAAACAGAAACTTAACTTGGAAACATTTCTTGTAACTGACTTAAAAAAAAAAAATAAGCCTCAGCCAATCACAAACAGCCAACCAGCTCTTGGTCTGATCATTCATCAGATGTGTCCAAATAGGCAAATGCTTCATCACAGCTCACCAAAATGTCTAGCTGTAGCCAATCAGGTAATTACTTTGTTTCCTTTGTTGGTCTATAAAAGCTCCCTGCTCACTTTGTGAAGCAGAACTTTCTGGACCTCCTCTTGTTCTGAATGCTGTCCATTCATTGCTCAAATAAACTGTGTTACATTTAATTTGTCTGAAGTTTTTCTTTTAAGAGTGCTTTTGAATGTTGATGTCTATATGCTTTGCTTAATCACATTTATTTTTACCCTAAAACATAAATTGAAGAACAATGCAAAACATACACACACCCAAAACAAAGATACATGTAACCATTTTGGTATTTAAGAGTAGGTAGGACATGCACTAAAAAAAAAAAAAATCTCTGAGGAGGGTAAACTTAACGTTCAGTCTGCATGATTACAGCAGCTCTGGAGGGATATGGCTCATACAGTTTTCACACACATTGTAAAACAACATTTTCAGACACTATAAATTTTGTAGCTAAAATCTGTGAGAAGAAAATCAGTATTGACTCAACACGTCAATTAAACGATCTCTAATTGAACTTTAGTCCATTCTTACCCTTATTTTCATTGCTGATGAGAGAGAGAGAGAGAGGGAAGCTTATATTCCATTTGCTCATAAAATACCCAGTGCAAGAATATCATTGTCTATACCTATGGGTCCTTTAAAATCACTGTCAACAGCAGAAGAGAAGTGTAACTTTCTTAGATATTTGGTTAGCCCGTGGGTTTCTGTAAAATTTAAACTGTTTCTCTAAGCAGAACCAATGAAAAGGAAAAGGAATTTGTTTTAAATGATCAAACTGGAAAAATGACCAGAAAACCCCTCTGGCCATTTTCTTTTTTTAATTCTATGTTCTTCTAACCATCATTTATGGGCCACTTGAGACACGAAGGAAAGGATATTAAAGGCCCTGGAGATATTGTAGCTGCATTAGCAAAGTACCAGAACACATGTAAAAGGCTTGTAAAGCATTTGGCACTACAGCTCTGACATATAAACTGTGCTACAATTGTCTTCATTTCCTCTTGTCTCTGACTCATTCATGGTTTCTTATTCTGATGATAGAAATGCTGACCTGAAGGAAAATTATAAAATGTTCTAACATGGAAACTTATGCACTTCAAAATAAGTGCAGTAGGTAAAATTTAAAAATGGGAAAATAAGCATACTGTATGTATCTTCACTGAAGTTACTACACATAATGTTTTATTATGGCTTCTATAATTACCCTTGATTATGACTTTTACACATTACTATGAATTCCTTTCTGCAATCTAGAGAATAACATGCAATAATGATTAAAAGATGTGTCAAGGAATATTTCACTTGGTAATTTTAAGAAATGTGGAAAGATTGGCTAGTAGAAAACTTATCACATGATTGATATCCTCCTGTGTGAATGAAATTTAAACAGATTATTATTAACAAACAATTTTGATATACTCAGTCTTCATCAACATTAAATTATTGAGAAAAAGTCATGCAAAATTGTGAGAAACAATAAAAAAGGAAAAGGAAAAGAAAAAACAAATGAAATGTAAGAAACTAAGGGAATAATTAGAAAACAAAATCGAGGTATGAACTTCACTTTTGTAAAATGAAGATATGATAGAAAATCATACCAACAGGGAACATTATATCATGGATGATTAACTTTGCTACACTCAACATTTCTCTATACGTGCTTTCCCCCAATGTTACTTGTACAAGTATTAGAATATGCATACAGTTAATTCTGGAATATTGAGGTTAATTGCTACAAATTTATATATTTTTTAAAGTTTTTATATAGGTATGTGAAAACTAAAATATTATTGGCCAGGCGCAGTGACTCATGCCAACATGGTGAAACCCCCTCTCTACTAAAAATACAAAAATTAGCCAGGCGTGGCGGCGGGCACCTGTAGTCCCAGCTACTCAGGAAGCTGAGGCAGGAAAATCGCTTGAAACTGGAAGGCGGAGGTTGCAGTGAGCAGAGATCGGGCCACTGCACTCCACCCTGGGCAACAAGAGCGAAACTCTGTCTCAAAAAATATATATATATAAGTGAACCCAGGAGGTGGAGCTTGCAGTGAGCGGAGATTGTGCCACTGCACTCCAGCCTGGGCGACAGAGCGAGACTCCGTCTCAAAAAAAAAAAAAAATATATATATATATATATATATATACATATATATATTTTTTTCTCCTATATATGTGTATATATATATATATATGAGACATTTTTATGACTGAGAATAAAGTGATTGCCAAATTTATATGTCTTATTTGTAACAAGATAAACCAACTTGTGCTTTTTCACAATTATTCTTGGCAAATTACTTTCTTAGGTTCATACAAATATTTCAAATTCCTCAAATTCCCGGATGCTCTAGCAATTACTTTTTTGTAAACCACGAAGTACTATTGAAGGAAGACACACAAGACTAAAATGCTCATACTGTTGCTGTTTCCTCGATATTATACTTAAATAAATATTCATATTGACATAAATCTATATAATAAATATATTTGATATTTATATTTCGATATGTATAGAGATCTCCCAAATAAATCACAAAAAAGAATAAAACAATAAAACATAAACATTATTTTCAAATGTTTGATATTGCAAACAAGCCTCACTCTTGTCATTTTAAAAAGCAATCCAGTTAAAAGGTGGTAGAGTTCACAAATGTGAATGGCTATTTGTAGTATGGGATAAAATTATATTACAACATACAGAGATTTCAAAAGTGTCATATTCCAAACGTGTTAGAATGAAAAGATAAGGCACATTAAAGAAAAATGTTGTGTTTTATGTTCCACAAAGAGGCTCTAGATATGACAATGGCCTATGGCAAAGAAAGAAATCAAAATTTGAATAGGTTAACTCATACAATGTAAAAACAGAAAAAAAAGGTTATTTTCTAATTTAACGTATTATTTTATATAAGGTAAAATTTAAACATGAGTAAAATAATCCATCTAAAGATTTTTCCTTAGGTCTTCTTTTTGGCAAAATGAATAAAGATTATAACTTGATCTTGGAATAAAACAGTATTGTTAAAATGGTTTAGTGATTATGGCTAGCATATTATGAAGCAGAATGTGATGGGAAATTAATCTGAAGAAGAGTGTTGAAATGAAAAATTACTTTTAAATTCTGGAAAATAGGCAGACATTATGGAAAATGCAACTTTTTTGGTTAAGAAGAGTGAATTCCAGAAGGAAAGAATAGGAGAAGTTGAACTTATTTGAGGATAATGTAAAAATGAACTGAAGGAGAAAAGGTTAGCAAAACTATGAGTCATTGTGATGTTTTTATCACTAAAATAGAATTCAAGGGCTTGACTTTTTGTTTTATATTATCCCTCTTAGTAAGTGATATGTATTAATTTTTGGTCGTTATTTTGAAGATATGATAAGTTATGATCTTCTTCCCTATGTTTACATAAACGCACTAGTTAGCTAATAAATTCTGAGAGTCTTTAAGCACAACATAAGAACTCTTGCTTTATTTCAGAAATTTTGCCTTCAAGTAATTAACGTCCACTGGAGAACAAGATGACTTGCCTCCCGATCAAAAAATTGATTCTCTCTATTCGTACTGCAAACTGAGAAGAAAGGATGCCAGCATGGCCTTATATAAATAGACAAACCAAAAATATTCTTTAATACGTTAGCATAATTACTAATTATATTCTTGAATAGATTTTTAGAAATAGGTAAGAAATTTGAAAAAAATCAAACACTTGCAAATACTCAACTTTAGTTAAAACTTTATTTCTTTTTAAAAATAGTTTATATATATATATATATATATATATAAACTTCTGGTGCCCTCCCATTGCTATTTCAATATTACTGTTTTATTTTTGAGCAAGTGTTAAAGTCTTGAAAGGCAAAAACTAGGTATTAATTGGTGTAGCCCAACAATGAATGCAAATAAACTAAACTAATGTCTGGTAAGTGTTTGCTATGCTGAAACATATACATGGTTGCAAACATCTTCTGCAACTACTATGAGTCTGATACTGAAACGAGAAAGGTTCCCTTGTCCCCCTTGCAGGGCCTGCAATGGGGATGTGGCTCACTTTCAGCGCCCCGCTGCTCGGACCTCAGGGCGAGCATACAGACCGGCAGGCTGTGGGGCTCCGACCCCATGGCATTGTCTAGAGGTGAATGTTTACAGCTCCTGAAGCCCTGGGGGACGTGTGTTACAGGGTTCTCTCTTAGTTTGTCGTCTGTAGTCTATAGGCGGCTTGTGTTAACCAGCTCAATTGGACCCCCTTCCTTATCACAAGGACACAGGGCTTTCTGTATTCCAGGGTTTCTTGCCTTGGTGTTCCGGAAGAACTGGATCACACGTGGGCTTGGAGAATGAGTGTAAAGTTTTATTGAGTGGAATAGCTCTCAGCTGATGGGGGAGCCAGAAGGGAGATGCTCTTCCCCAGGAGGAGTTGGGCCACTCCGCGGCCCCGGCTATCCTCTGACTGCCCGTGCCAAACTCTGCCTTCTCCCGCCGGCGTGCGGGTGCCTGTGTGTGTGCTCTTCTGCTGGGGTGCTCTTCTGGACACCTGGCCGCCTGTTTATCTGCCCGCTAGGGTTTCGGGTTTCTGTAGGCCCAGGATGGGAGCATGGTGGGCCAGGGTTGTCTTGGGAAATGCAACATTTGGGCGGGAAATGTCCGTCCTCACCTAGATCCATGGGAGTGGAGCCCTAGCCGGGGACCACACCCTCCTCTACCCAGCACTTTCCTCCCCGACTTCCTTATTATTTAAAGAGAACGCACAGCCACCTGCGGTGGCCCATGCCTGTAATCCTAGCACTTTGGGACGCCGAGGCACATGGATCACCTGAGGTCAGGAGTTTGAGACCAGCCTGACCAATATGGTGAAACTTTGTCTCTACTAAAAATACGAAAATTAGCCCGGCGTGGTTGCTTGCACTCCTATTCCCAGCTACTAGGGAGGTTGAGACAGGAGAATTGCTTGAACCTGGGAGGCGGAGGTTGGAGGTTGCAGTGAGCTGAGATCGTGCCACTGCACTCCAGCCTGGGAGACAGAGTAAGACTCCTTCTCGAAAAATAAATAAAAAATAAATAAATGGGACCACATTCTTCCCTTCCCAGCACTCCCTTATCAATACCATCATAGAGGTCTGCTTGGCCTTTCAAAGACTTCACCCTGCATGCACAAAGGGCTTAAGATTACACCGGGGAGATGTCTTTCTCCCTACAGCTGCTTTTTCTGGAGATTGGCTCTCACTAGCTAATAGCAGAGAGGCAGCAGTATTAGGCTTCTTGGGCGCTATCAGAAATTATCTCCCAGAGTTTACCTGAAAGTCTCCATGTGGTTTCCAGAGCCTCTCATCATCCATCCATAGGGCAAGCCTAAATTAACATGAAGTACACCTTAGATGGAAGACTTTGATAAATTGGGTCCCTTTACTATGTGAGCTATTAGATAAAACAATCCTGTTACTTCATTTACTATTAAAATATAATTTAAAATAATGGATATAGAATAAACTGCAGTAAGAAAACAGTAATACAGTCTAAAAGGAGGATAACCTTCTGGTGTCAGGCAAGATGCTAATGCTTTATATGCACTATTTCATTCAACCCACTAAGCATCCTTTCAGATAACACAGGATAAGTAACTTGCTTACAAATTACACAAGTAACTAATGGGAAAGAGCTGTCTAAGTCAAATGCCTATTTTAATAGAATATTCTAACTTTAATTGCTATACTATATGCCCTCCCTCTGGATTACTATTGTTTAAGGGTGAAACAGATAGCATCAGGGAGAATACTATTGTTTAAGGGTAAAAAAGATAGCATCAGGGAGAATTAGGAAGAAGCCTCTCACTGTATTTAGGAAAACTTCATTCAAATAAGGCTCTGCTTCAAATCCTAAAATTTGTTTAAATTGAAAATACTTTTGAGAAAGCCAAAGTAAAAGCATCAAAAATTACTAAAGCATTTGGAAATATGCTTGTAAGAGCAGGTTTGTGAGGGCTATTTAGAATTTTGACAGTAAAATGATGGTGTGGGATTGGCTAATATATTTATTTTGAATGATGGAAGAGTAGTATCAGAATCCTACTCTTCACTTTATGTATTTAAAAGTACCCCCCTTCCATTTTTTTTTAAATGACTGAGCCTAATCTTGAGCATTTCAGTGCATTTGACTTTATTTGTAATGATTCATTTAGACAGTATCAACAGGAAGAGAGGTTTTTGAAAACCTAAAACAAAAGAAATAGATTTAGTAAAAGGATTTGTGCTTCTATGTCGTATGAGTTAAAGAGCTAGTCTGAATTAATATATTTAAGTAGATATATTGTTTAATGTCCCATTCCAACTTTTCTCATTTCCACCCCTTCATCCTGCCTTCCATCTTCTAATCCACCAACAGATATTCCTCAACAAACTCTTAACCAAACTGTCAGCCATGTCTACCCCCACCACTAAACTCATTCACTCAGATATGCTGTGTTAATACTTCATTCTTTCTTCTTACCAAACTTATCCTAAAAAAATAAATCACATGGCAGAAAGTAGCCTAAATTTTTATCCTCAGGAGTTTTTTCCAATTTAATATAGGTCAAAGTAATCATTTAAAAAATTAAACTTTATAATTTTACTGCCCCAAACCTCCCCCTATAAATAGTAGAGACATTTGGGAGGAAAATGTCACTACTCCTCTTCTTTTACTCTGTCCTCAAAAATGTTCCTAATTCTTAAGAGTAAATTTTAACTTTTAGAGAAGGTGTTTCCTTTTCTTTGAGTTGTATATTGAAGAGAATAATCATTGACATGAAAATAGGTCAAGTAATTGTGACTGGTTATGGATTATACAAAGAATGAATACTTCTCTGAATATGGGGAAAGAAAGAAATTACTTAAATAATACTACATGATATTTTAAAAGTCCTTTGTATATGTAAACAAGTGCCACATATTTGGTACGTTTTAGAAATTCCATTTTATAAAAATTCAAAATATAAAAAATCGTTTTTAAATATTGGATTCTTTATTAGTTTTGGAAATTTTTCAGAAAAAATTATTAGGCTAGTTAAACTAGTCTGCTAGAAATCTTGAGACCTGACTAAATTGGATATTTTAGAAAGTTTTATTTTGCCTTTTATATTTGATCTGCATATTTAGTTTTACCTTTTAGCTGCTAACTTTATCGAAAGATTTTTGAATGTTTAAGTTACACCTTAGTTAAGGACTGCTGAATTGTGTCCCCTAAAATATATACGCGTTGAACTTCTGACCTCTCATACCTCACAATTTGACTATATTTGGAGACAGGACCTTTACAAAGGTCATTAAGTTACAATGAGGCCATTAGGGAGGTCCCTAATCCAATATGGATGGGATCATTATAAGAAGAGGAGATTAGGACACAGACAACACAGACAGAGGGAAGACCTTGTGAAGATAGAAGAAGGTAGCCATTGGCAAGCCAAAGAGAGAGAGGCTTTAGAAGATGCCAAACATGCCTACACTTTGATCTGGGACATCCTGCATCCAGAATTATGAGAAAATAAATTTCTGTTATTTAAGCCACTCATTCTGTTGTATTTTGTTATTGCAGCCTAGCAAACTCAATAACCTTTCAGTCTAAGAGTAATTTAAAATATACACTCTGACTTATTATGGTCTTTATTTAAAAGTATAAATCATTAAGTCTTTAATTCCTAGAAATGTAGCTAATTTCAGACTAGTTAATATGACCAGTTTCATATGGAAAGATCCTATAAGGACCAAATGCAAACAATCTGAACTATAAGGAGTAAAAGATGAATTTAGTTATAACTTTGATTATAAGTTATAATTGTTTGTGTTTGTAAATTATAAGTGTTTGTGACCATTGCATGTTATCCATAGTTTTACTAAAAAGCCACTAAGCACGTGCTTGGTAACATTTACTGTGGTTGCAGTTCATAGTAGTCTGTACATCTCCTTTATCATATGGAAGGATGTCTCACCTGCCCTTATCTCCCAGATCTGTTCATTTCAGACAGATAATAGCTTTTAGAGAAGACATGGACAGGGGAAGATTGCCTGGGAAAAGGTAGCCACCAGGGAAGCTGTGAACCATCTGTTTACATTTACAGGGGTTGTCTTGTCTGATCCTATAAAGCCTGTTGAATGAATACAAGTTCCCTTTGTTGCCTTATATTCCTATTTTTTTCTGATGCTTTATATAAGTATCAGAACTTAATAAATGATTTAATATGTATGAAGGGAATTCATACTACTCTCTTGTTATTCTTTTTGGAAGAGTAAATCAGTAAGGATTAAGAGTAGAGAATTATATAAGGAAATGTGGTATTTGGCAAACCATATTAACAATATAGATGCTATACTGTTACTATGTCTTCTGAAATCTGATGTGAAATATTTATTTATATTAAATCAGAAAATAGCATCTTTTCCCTAGATTTATGTGGTATTCTATGTATTCCTTTTTAGAATTTTTTTGTAACATCCATTTCTAAAGTTTAGTCTGCCTGGTTTATGTTCAAATGGTTTATCATTATTACAAAATCTGAACTCATATCTGAGAAAAAATTAGAGTAATATTCCACTTTTCATTAAAAAGACAACATTGTTTGCTAGCAGATTTTTTTTTTTCTGGATGGCACAAATAAAATTCTAATACTGATTTTGGAATTACCTAATAGTGTGCATACAGGAACAAATACACATGCTGCACAAACCTAAGCAAATTGTCTTTCTTCTCTTCACAAGAATTAAAATTTTGGTGTAAACGTGTTTAGATTTAAAGGCAAAATTCAAAGAAATGTAACTCACAATAGAAATATAAAATACTCAGATCAATGTCTCTGTCTTTTGTTTCTTATCCTAGTTGTCTTCATATCATCTATTTTGTTTGATGTAATGACTGTCTATCAATGGGTGTGTTTTTTAGGATAGAATAAGTACCATAAAATATATCCCCAAAATATACATTGGCTGAAACATAATGGAAGAGTACAGTAACCTCTGCTACATAACATGAAAAATGTTTCTCTTTATTCCTGCACGTGGATGAAATACTTTTGTTTTGCCATGGCCCAAAAAGAGAACATGAACTCATTCTCAGGTCCATATTGCCTGCAGTCATCTCATCTGGTAGATCAATTTAAAAACTAATATTTAATTTACCATATTAAAATTAAGTAAAAGTGATAAGTCTTGTTAGTTGCCTCTTCTCTGGGAGTAAGCAGCAGAAAACACATTCTTTTTTTTTTTTAATTATACTTTAAGTTTTAGAGTACATGTGCACAAGCCAAATGTCCAACAATGATAGACTGGATTAAGAAAATGTGACACATATACACCATGGAATACTATAAAGTCATAAAAAATGATGATTTCATGTCCTTTGTAGGGACATGGATGAAACTGGAAACCATCATTCTCAGCAAACTGTCACAAGGACGAAAACACATTCTTGATATGTGGATAGGAGAATAAGTCTTTAAAATAATTTAACCAGAAAAAAAACACAAGTAATAAAGTGATTTTCAGGACCTCAAAATGGCTTTATCTTCCAGAAATATATACTGAATTCCTGTTAGTTCAATTCTTTAGGTGATTCCTGAGGTTGATATAGACTGACAATTGCCGTTTTTGGCATGTGATATGGGAACCAGCATAAAATACTGGTACCAACACTACATAGTGATCTTCTTGAACAACTTCAAATTCATAAACTTCACTTTCACTTCCAAATATTACATTTTGATTCCTGAGAACTTACTCAAGGCTTATAATGAATAGATATTATTTAAACAAATATATTTTAGCTGTGTAATTTTAGACTAGCATAATGTCTGACATATAATAGTTAATAGACTTTTGTTAACTGAACTAACAGATTTCCACTTGGGGCTAAGTAATAATACTGCTTTAAAATTTCAATTTGAGAAGTTTATATTAAAATTTCATTCTCTAATGTTTTACAAGCCATTTTACCAAGGTAAAAACATTAAACTTCACAGCTGTATATATTTTTTCTGTGTACTATAAATATAATTCAAGAGTTTGCTAACAGCACTTATTACTTATCTTCTTTCCTCTTTCCCTTTTAATAGTTTTCATTATGAGCTCTTGAGGTATACATAGGACAGGAGCATTCCAAATAGCCTCTTTACTTTCTCTCTCTTCCCCCATTTGGTGATAGCTTATTGATCTCATATAAGTTAGAATTTTATTGACTGGTATTCTTGAGAATACATACATACATTTGTATATATATATATATATGTATATACACACACATTTATATATATACACATACACATACATTTATACACACACATGCATATATATGTGTATATATATGTGTGTGTGATATGGTTTGACTGTGTCCCCACCCACATCTTATTTTGAATTGTAATCCCCATGTGTTGGGAGTGGGACCTCGTGGGAGGTGACTAGATCATGGGGGCGGTTCCTTCATGCTGTTCTCATGATAGCCAGTGAAGTCTCACAAGATCTAATGGTTTTATAAGGGGCTTTTCCTTGCTTTGCTCTCCACTTCTCTCTCCTGCCGCCATGCAAAGAAGGACACGTTTTCTTCCCCTTTTCCCATGATTGTAAGTTTCCTGAGGCCTTCCCAGCCATGATGAACTGTGAGTCAATTAAACTTCTTTCCTTTGTAAATTACCCAGTCTCAAATGTGTTCTTACAGCAGTGTGAGAATGGACTAATACCAATGCAATGGGCCTTAAGGATACAAACACATAAGAATACACACACACACACACACACACACACACACACACACACACACACACATATATACACACAATGTTACTACTGGATAGTTAAATTGTACATAAAGTTATGACAGTCAAAGAGCACTGTATTTGTTATTGTGATGGTTAATTGTATGTGTCCACTTGTCAGGCCACTGAGTTCAGATATGTGGTCAAATCTGGATGTTTCTGTGATGGTGTTTTCAGATGAGATTAATATTTAAATTGGTGGACTTGGAGTAAAGCAGATTGCTCTCTGTAATGGGGGTGGGCCTCATTCAATCAATTGAAGGACTTAATAGAATAAAAGACTGGCCATCCCCTGGGCAAGAGGACATTCTGCAGCATATAACCTCCAGAGATGAACTACAAAACTGGCTTATTTTATGTTTCCATCCTGCCAGCCAGTCCCTCAGATTTTGCACTTAGTGCTTGGTGACCTCTGTAGTCACATGAGTCAATTTCTTAAAATAAATCTCTTTCTCTCTCTCTCTGTCTCTCTCTCTCTCCAAACACACACACACACACGCACACACCCATGTGCTATTGGCCCTATTTCTCAGTTGTGGTTTGAAAACTAAAGAAAATGCATGTTCTGTTGGTTAAATGATATATACATTAGAATAAATTCATGTGAAATTGTGAAAAATAGAAATGCAAGTACAGCTGGAGCTCTTAATTGACTTCAGATCTCTCTCTCTCTCTCCCCTTCCTGTATGTTAACAGACTCAAGTGTTTAATAGAGAATAACACCACTCCTATAAAGACAGGCTTTTCTGGCCTCCAATGCAGATAATTACATATGCATGCAATAGACTGCTGGTGCCTTCTGCTACTTTATGATATGATGTCTAGGGTTAGAGTTTGTTTAACTACCTTGAACCACAAGCTAACTTTAGAAATGAATAAAAGAAGTCCATTTATGTTGTAATAATAAGTTAGAAGGAGCCTGGGTTTCCAAGGACATTTTGCACAGAGCCACCATACCAATCTTGGATTGCTTACTGTTGGACTTTTTACACATGATAAAATATACTTCAAATGTATCTAAACTACTGCTGTTTTGTATTTCTATTGCTCACAGTTTAACCTAATGCTGATACAAAAGTATGATCAAAATAACTTAAAATGGTTATCTAATAGCCTAGATATTGCATTTTACACTATGAAATTCAGAGTTCATTAAGACACTGTAGAGGACATCTAGTCTTTTCATTGCCTGTGCTTTTTCTTTGGTAACAGCATCCTGACTTTCCTTTGTGAATGGTACAGAGTCTTGCTGTGATGCTCATTCAAGGTGTCCTAGCATGCAATGTCTTTAGCCCTCCCTGGTAAACTTAAATCCTAAGTAAAGAGTGAAGAATAGAAAGTGTTTACTTCTGATGCAAAGTGGGAACACCCTAAGGAATTCCCCATCAGGTTCCTGGTATTCACAGCCCTGGCATTGCTCTGCTTGCAGAAATTTCTAAGCCTATTTCAATTTTATCTTTAATTCTATTGAGCTTCTAAGAGCTATCATATAACTTTTTTCTGTTTTGATGATTTTATTCAGAGTTTGTTATTGCTCATAAGAGAAAAAGAAAAAAATAAAGAAAAAAGGAAGGAAGGAAGGGAGTAAGGAAAGAAGGTAGGAAGGGCAACATTAAAACAACAAATTTAAAACTCAATAAGATACTGCAATGGATGAATATCTGTGTCCCCTCAAAATGTATATGTTGAAATCCTAATGCTTGGCAGGGTGCAGTGGCTCATGCCTGTAATCCCAGCACTTTGGGAGGCCGAGGCGTGCAAATCACCTGAGGTCAGGAGTTCAAGACCAGCCTGGCCAAAGTGGTAAAACCCCGCCTCTACTAAAAATACAAAAAAATAGCTGGGCATGGTGGCGGGCACCTGTAAGTAATTCCAGCTACTTGGGAGGCTGAGGCAGGAGAATCGCTTGAACCTGGGAGGTGGAGGTTGCAGTGAGCCAAGATTGCGCCATTGGACTCCAGCCTGGGCAACAAGAGTGAAACTCCATCTCAAAAAACAAAAAAGAAAAGAAAAGAAATCCTAATCACTAATGTGAATGATCCTTTTAGGTGGTATGGCCTTTAAGAGGTGATTAGATCATGAGGAAAGAGACCTGATGAATGAGATTAGTGTCCTTATAAAAGAGGCCCAAGAGCACTCCCTTTTCCCTTCACCATTTGAGGACACAGTAAAAAGATGGTTGTCTATAATCCAGTAAGAGACTCCTCATCAGACAGTTCATCTGTTGGCATCTCACTTTTGGACTTCCCAGCCTCCAGAACTGTGAGAAATATATTTCTGTTGTTTATTAGCCATGCAGTCTACAGTATCTTCTTTTTTTCCCTCAGCCTCCTGAGTAGCTGGGATTACAGGCACTCAACACCACACCTGGCTAGTTTTTATATTTTTAGTAGATATGGGGTTTTACCATGTTGGCCAGGCTGGTCTCGAACTCCTGACCTCAAGTGATCCACTAGGATTACAGGCGTAAGCCACTGTGCCTGGCTAGTCTACAGTATTTTATTACAGAAGCCCCAAAAGTCTAAGACGGATAACTTAATCATTAAGCACCAGGTTACACCAATTACTTTGTAGTTTGCTTATACTTTTCCTTCTAAATTTGGAGAAAAAAATATTTTTCTAATTTTCTCTATAACTTTCATAGTTTCCAGAATTAGTCTATAGCTCACAGATAATAGACCTTGTCTTTAGCATTGAAAACCCTTTTATACAACCTCTTAGTAAAACTCATCTATTAGGGTTACTTTGAAGATCAGAAAGAAATACTTTAAAACATTTCCCAAGATAAAATGTTTCAAATTAAAAGGTGATTATAGTTTTTCTAGAACAAGAAGACAGTATACTTCTAAAGTATTATTTTCTTATTCATTTATTAGAAGCCATTCATCAAAAACTAATCTCTGGAAAGTATTTGGAATTTTTTTAAACTATCTGTATGTGCCATCTTAAATTTATGGTAAGAACAAATTAGAATTTTGCCTGACATTTTGTCACTTACAAGAATTTTGTTAACCAAAAAAAGTAGGAAACTATAAAATCCCTAAATCTTTCGATCATGACAAACAAGGTTTATATATTAAGCAGTGTCCTGTTCAAGAGGAATTGTACAGTTGTACAGAAATGTGCTTTTTGGTGTTATTGGTTATTGCTCTAGATCAAGTGCAATACTTCTTACCCATCGCTCTGAGTGAAAGATGTAACACACATTTTTCTTGGCTTCACAAAGACTGCTTCTTGCTCTTATATGGAGAATCTTAATACCAGAAAATGAGATGGACACATTTTGTAGAAAACAGAGTATTTAATGTGAGGTGAAAAAGACTCAAGCCCATACAAGTAAAAGGAATATATAACTAGGTTTATTCCTGTCAGTTATATGCCATCCCTACATTTTCCTTCTACATTTTGTATAAGCGAGAAGGAAGTATTAAAGTCCTAGGTGTTCTTAAGTTGGAGTTTGATAGAATTTTGGCCCATGAACTTGAATGAAGAGATTACTTAAAATAAGCTGGGCACAGTGGCTCACGCCTGTAATCCCAGCAATTTGGGAGGCCAAGGTGGGCAGATCACCTGAGGTCAGGAGTTTGAGACCAGCCTAGACAATGTGGTGAAACCCAGCCAGGCATGTTGGTGCACACCTATAGTCCTACCTACTTGGGAGGCTGAGGCAGGAGAATGGCTTGAACCAGAGAGGTGGAGGTTTCAGCGAGCTGAGATCATGCCACTGCGCTCCAGCCTGGGCAACAAGAGTGAAACTCCATCTCAAAAAAATAAAAATAAATAAAATAGAATAAGCATTAATTAAAGAAACTAAAGAAGACCAAATAAATGGAGGGCTATCCCGTGTTCAAGATTGGAAGAATTAATATTTTTAAAATGTTCATACTGCCCAAAGAGATTTACAGATTCAGTGCAATTCCTAGCAAAATTCCAATGTCATTCATCACAGAAATAGAAAAAAAAAAAATCCTAAAATTTCTATACAACCACAAAAGACCCAGAAAAGCTAAAGAAATCTAGAAAAAAAGAACAAAGCTACAGGCACTACTTGACTTCAAAATATATTACAAAGCTGTAGTAATCAAAACAACATAGTATTAGCATAAAACAGACACATTGAGCAATGGAATAGAATAGAAAGTCCAGAAATAAGCCCATTTGTCTACAGTCAATTGGTTTTCTAGAAAAGTGTCAAGAACACACAATAGGGAAAAGACAGCCTGTTCAATAAAGGTTGTTGGAAAACTAAATATTCACATGGAGAAAATGAAAATAGACCTTTATCTTACCCCTTATACAAGAATAAATTCAAACTGGATGAAAACCATAAATGTAAGACCGGAGACTGTAGAATTACTGGAAGAAAACAGGGGAAAAGCTCCGGGGCATTAGTTCGGATGGACCATAAGCTCCTTGAAAGAAAATGGCATTCTGTTCACTCTTTTGGTTCCCAATTAGTTGAATAAGCATATTTGAATGAATGAATGAATGACTACTATAAATGCTGTAAATTCATAACATTGCTTTGCTATTCACTCCCTTCACAACAATCCTGTGTACACTTATATAGGTTTATTTCCAAAGTTGCTAGGTGAGCTGAATTTAGACACTTGTTTATTACAGATTGCAAGGACTAGAGTCATTGTTTAGTTCTGTGGAGCTGCTGTAACAAATTACCACAAACTACATGGCTTAAAACAACAGAAATTTATTCTCTCACAGTTTTGGTGGCTTAGAAGTCCAAATGCAAGGTGTCAGCAGGGCCACCTTCCCTCTGAAGGAAGGATCCTTCCTTGCCTCCTCCTAGCTTCTGGCTTGCAATGGGCTCCTTGGTGTTCCTTAGCTTGTGGCAGCATGACCCGAATCTCTGTCTCTGTCATCACACAGCCTTCCTCTGTGCATCTCTCCGCCTTTACAAATTTCTCTCTCCTTATATGGACATCAGTACTGGATTTAGGTCTCACACTAATCCAGTATGACTTCATCTTTATTTGATTACATCTGCAAATACCCTGTTTCCAAATAAGTTCACATTCACTGGAAATTCAACATCCAACACTTATAATCCTAAGTTGTACTTATATAGTTCTTCCTATGTGCCAGGCACTACTTTAAGCACTTTACCTATATTGGTTTATTTAATTATCACAAGGGTTCTATGAAGTAGGTACTATCATTATCTCCATATTGTAGAATAGCCAACTGAGGCAGAAAGAGATTATATAGCCTTCATGGTCCCACTGTGACATGGTCACATGGTGAAATAGGACTAGCCTTTCCCTATGGTCACATTTTAGATTCAAAACCTGGACAATTGGCTAAAATGTTCGTGCTTTTAATCATTACAGACTACAGTCTCTCAGAGAAGATGGGACTCATTCAATGAAGCAAATATTTTTGAGGATCTCTTTTGTTATGAAACATATGCTTAATGATAAAGCTAGATAAAGCTAGAGGGATGAAGATAAAACTCTAACATTTTAAGATATGTATCTATATATAACTATATAACTATATAGATATATATCTATATATAACTATATAACTATATAGATATATATCTATATATAACTATATAGATATATATATTTGCTTCAGACTTGTGAAGTGTTGAAGATTAAATAAGTTTATTGTGTATAAATTGCTTAGAATAGTGCCTGGCAAATATACTATTTTTATGCCCTTAATTATTAACATTACCATTATTAACATTACCATTACTATTGAAAATAAATTCTAAATTATTTATTTTACATAGATGATCTATTAGGAGAAAATAGACCTTTAAGTCAAAATGAATATTATTTTAATATATGTTTCACTTCTTCCACCTAAACTTGATGAGAATTGCTTATTTGCTTCAAAATACCCATAAACATCTGGACTTGAAAAAATATTATTCTGTCTCCTGCTGTCTGGTGAGATTCTTCTCACTCCAAAAGTGGAGCAGATGAAACCAGAAGGATAGGTATATACAGCATAACTTATGAGTGCCTAAGTGTTAGGTCTGTGGCTGTCATCTCTCCCACCTTCTGTGAAATTCCTCCAGTTGGCATAGGAAGTGATAAAGGTTCAGGAATCCTTGGATAAATATAAACACAAGTTTGAAAACTGTAAGTGTGAGTTTGTTATAATGACTCATCCAGATGCAAGCAAACAATCTCATCAAGCTCTACACTTGCTGGATTTCTAGAGTCGCTTTCTTTTATGCTTATGTATCAAAGTATGCCATACACCCTCAGAAGTTTTTGTTCTTTCTAGGTGGCAAAATTCCTGAATAAATATGTATTTAAATTAATATGTAACAATTGAATTTCACTTAGAATTTTTTTTTCTGATGTCTCACCTTTGTTACTAGCTTAGTGCAAAAATAATTGTGAGTTTTGCAATTACTTTTAATGGATATTAAATATTAATGTTTTTCCCAGTACAAACGTAAATAGGGGCTTATTTGTTTGATTTTTATATTTCAAAAGAAATAGGTCATTTGCCTTCAAAATGAACACATTGATGGCTTTCAGCTAGTGAAGTAGAAAATTTGGAAGTGATATGCATTTGGGACATGAATTTTACTTTGACTAAAAAGAAACCTTATTAATTATATATTATCTGTCTGGCCCACTACTGTCAATGTGATTTAAAAGATGAATGGTTAAGCTAGAATAGTGAAGAGCAAAACCACTGTACATATGTTATCTGATGTTTACACAAGCATATTTATAAAGTAATGTTTAAATGTTGGGGCACATTTGCATTTATTTTTTCAGGAATAACATAAAGAATGTGGGAAAAAGAAGTTTTAAGATAAACTATTTTTAAGTTCATATGTAGACTGTATGCCTTGTAGCAGAGAATAGAAGTGTGTACAAAAATAATTATTCCCCTCCCATATTCACTATGGTGAATAGGTATGAATGATGTAATTTCCCTACTTGGAAAATATTTGCTTTCTTTGTTCTGCTACTTTGGGCCTTAACCAAGGTCTAAAGTACAGTAGTTTGGGGGTAAAGATGAGAGAAGAAAACTTCTGTTTCTGCCTTTAAGTAAGAAAACAGATACTGTGCAGTAATTTCTAGTAGTGTTAGATTCTTTCCTCAAATATATTGTTCTTTGCCTTTGCTTTCAGTTCAAAAACGGTAGCTTGGGGACAAAAAGCAAAACCTTAGAGTAGGAAAGGAAAAACTTCCCTTGATAAATATTCCAGGGAGTAGGAAGAAATGAGCCCAGTAAAGGCAGAATGCCATGGATACATGGTAAAGGGATTCCCAGGGATACCACAAGGAATTCCACAAGTATACGCTTCCTAAGGAAGATGACTGTGTTACATATTGAAGCATTTAATGCAATTTAATGAAAATAAGCAGATACTATATACTGAAATGCACATATGCGTTACAGATTGGAGCTTTTCATCAGTAACATAATAACTCCCATTAGGTTTCATAGACCTTTCCCAAACAGGCAGACAGACACATGTGATACTTGTGGAAAAAGATGGCTTTGCTTTTGTGAGATATGTAGTTGGATTAAGCTGATCAGAACAGAGGTTGTTCATTTTGTTTGTACTCAATAATTTCTGGCCTCTTGACAAACCTAATTTACTTTTTTTTAAAAAAATGGAAAAGTACCATAAATATATGAACTACATAATGTATGAATCTATTAGGAAAATTGGTCATTTTCTCCACGTATGTGTAATTTGTTTTGTTATATAACACATTTATCATATATTGTCTGGCTATTTACCCCACAAAAATAGGCATGTGAATTATGTTTGCACACAATCTCTAAAATATAACTATCCCTGATGTGCAAGTATTTTTGAACTCAGAGGACTGTGTTGTAATTAATACTGATGGAGAAACCAGAGTTAGAAATGTCTTTAGCAGACACTATAACACATTTCCAGCTTGGGCCTGGACTCACTGTAGGTGGCACTACACATGTGCAACACTGATTGAAAATAACTGAGCAGATTTAACACAATCATCTAGAGCAGGTATCAGCAAACTTTTTCTGTAATGGGACGGATAGTAAACATTGGGATTTGCAGGACATGTGCTCTCTGTACAACTCTTTAACTCTGCCACTACAGGCAAAAAGCAGCCACAGACAATGTGTAAATGAATGAATGTAGCTGTGTTCCAATAAAACTTTATTTAGATTTGGCTTATCAAGCCCTGATCTAAACATGGCAGTTTTAAAAAAAAATTGTGAGTTTGGAATGAATTTGTCCATAAATGTGAGTGTCCTTTTGGATTTACATTTATTTCTACTTACTTGATGTTGTTCTTTCCTTTCTTACATTTTAAATTGTTGATATGGCCACATGTTTTGTTTTAAAATGCAACTATTTTATTTTTTCTTCAAAATGAAAAAAAACTTAGGTTTTTTTGCAAGCAAAATGGGAAAAAAAAGGTATTATTTTTACTATAATTATTAAGCCATAGACATGTAAAATCCACAAAATGGATTGATGACTTTGGAAATGCAATATAATACCAAAGGTATAGGCTGTTTCAAACAGTCTGTACATACTGGGTTAAAACAAAAACCAAACCAAACCTTAATTCCACCAGCAATGAAACGTGTCTGTGACTTTGGTAGAAACATCATGACTTGCTCTAACATGGCAAGATCCACAAATCCTCTCTAGTGCTATGTGGAAATATCCCACCAGGTCCCCAAGTCCGGAGGTGAGGTGGAAGACTGGTTGCACCCAGTGCAAAGCATTTGCATCACTGGACCAACTTCCAAATCGATTTTTATAAATATGTACAAATAGACTAGGCGCAGTGGCTCACACCTGTAATCCCAGCACTTTGGGAGGCTGAGGAGGGCAGATCACGAGGTCAGGAGTTCGAGACAAGCCTGACCAACATAGTGAAACCCCATCTCTACTAAAAATAAAACAATTAGCTGGGTATGGTGGCACACACCTGTAATCCCAGCTACTCAGGAGGCTGAGGTAGGAGAATGGTTTGAACCCAGGAGGCGGAGGTTGCAGTGAGCTGTGATCACACCACTGCACTCTAGCCTGGGCGACAGAGTGAGACTCTGTCTCAAAATAAATAAATACATACATACATACATACATACATACAAATAAGTTACAGGCAGGTGAAATGCCTTTGGCTGGAATAACCCAACATTGCAAGATAATGTATTACTGAGTGTCCAGGCCCAGGCTGGATTCAACAGGCAAGGATTATAGTTCTCTCAGTCTCTCTCAGAAGACAAGAAACTGTGGCATTAGGTTTCAGCCAAAGCTGTCTTCTCAGGATAATATTTAGGATTGCTCTGACACAGTTTGTTGGGTCTGCCTTTGATAACAGTATAGCAAAACACTATTATCACCATCGTGAGGAGGAAGTAACTGGTATGCATGAGATGCAAATTTATTAATGAACAGTCATCATCTGGAGCAATAACTTATGCTTGGTATTAAAAGCATGATAGCCTTTTTCAATGGGCCTTTTCTAACACCAGAAAAGACTGTAATCTTGAGCGTATTCTGTGTTGGCCTTTCTGTCAGTTCTAAAGATCTTGCACCAGACTGTGGCATTGCTGTATGTGTCAGAAACACAGTGTGGTGACTGCACAGTGATGGGGAAAACACCCGGGGTGTCCATGATGGTCATGCCGGCTGTGAACACCATCTGCTCATGGTGACCATCAAGAGCACAGCTATCTGATGTCCAAGCTGCAGGCAGAGAAAAGGTAGTATTTATCTCTTCGTGGGCTTCTCTGTCGGAAAGTCCAATCTGATGACCTAAAATGACTGAATACAGATGAGTGATGCCATGAGAGTACCCTCCAAATAATTTGAGTGGGTCCAGGGTTAGGGTGATTTTGACCAAGATGTTAACTGGGCCTGAATCCTCCAGGGCCTGGGAAGACCTGGTAGATGCTCTGGAGATGCTCTGGCCTGCATGGTCATTATGCTTCCTAAAGCTTTGGTGTCATTTTTGAGATGGCTTAAGGTTTCATTTTCTGATGCACACAAGTCCAAATCACTAAACCATAGCGGAAAAGTATTCCAATCTTCTGCCATTTGTGGTGACTTAATCTCCTTGATTTTGAAGAAACAGTCCAGGGTTGGGAAAGCTATGCCATGGTGCCCACAGTGATCATAAAGACCACCAAGGAGGCTGACCGATGATGTATACCTTCAGATTCTCCAGGGGGTTGATGTTAAAAATTATTCTGATAAGCTCCACCCAAACTTGGCTGGCACCTGTGTGCCTGCAGGCCCAGCCAGCCAGCTGCTCAATGGTGTGCATCAGTCCCAGGGCCACTGGGCACCAGGCTCCCCAGTGTGCTGGGGGCAATGTCCTGCCGGGTCCATAGGGCCAAGGTGAGGACCAGAGACCAGCTGAGCTCCTGAAGCTGCAACATGGGGTCTGCTTGACTCCTGTAACCACATTTAAATATTCTTAAAAATTGCTCAATCTTGAACTTTCCCACAGAAATTCCTTTGTTGAATGTCTTTAATTAAATGTAGTGGATATAACCTGTTATATTTTAGAAAGTTTTAATAGAGGCTGACTAAGATGTATGCAGGACAAGATAAAGTTAAATTAAGTAAGGAATATGAGACATAGGGTTACAGTAGGATAGAAAATAGTAGGATAGAAAATTAAGATGTAATATGATGAGATGCACAAAAGACAGTTTATTAAATTCCATTCACGTGCTAGATGTAGATCACATTTTTATCTCAAAGCCTTCTAAACAGGTAATGTGAAAAAAGAAACATGATTTACATTAGAATGTTCAAAAGTTGAAATCTTATTTGTGCCACCAGCAAAGTACAATGTGGGATTCCTAATTCCAAGATATGGGAGAAATTTTTCTTGTGGTCTCCATCACTAAAAACAATAGTAATGTCCTTGCAATTTATAAAATCTTTGTAAAAGAAGATTTTTGGTAAACACGTTGGTTGCTTAGGGTACCTTAACTGAAACTTTTGGTTAAAATATTGGTTATATAATTGCTTCAATATTACTTTACAGTTGACCCTTGAAAAACATAGGGGTTAGAGATGCTGACCCTCTGCTCAGTTGAAAATTCATGAACAACTTTTGACTCCTCCAAACCTAATTACTAATAGTCTACTATTAACCAGAAGTCTTACTGATAACACAGTCGATTAACACATATGATGTGTATGTATTATATAATGTATTCTCACAAATTAAGTTAGAGAAAGGAAAATGGTGTTAAGAAAATCATAAGGAAGAGAAAATATATTTACTGTACAATAAGAGGAAAGAAATTGATCATCATAAAGGTCTTCGTCCTGGTTGTGTTCACACTGAATAGGCTGAGGAAGAGAAGGAAAAGAAAGCGTTGGTCTTGCTGTCTCACGGGTGGCAGAGGTGGATGAGGTGAAGGAGGTGGAAGAATAGGCAGGAGAATTAGGTATACTATGTGTAACCTTAAGGAAATACATTGTAATTTCTAACTTTTTTTCTTTTTCATTTCTCTAAAAATGTTTCTCATGGTACCAATACTCTTTACACCATTTTACTTTAGTTTTAGCACTCATATAGAAAAGTCCATGTTGTAAAAGAAGTCCAAAGCAGCCCTAAATAATCAGAACTCTCTGCCAAGTTGTCTAATGTCAATTTGTTTTCTGGTACTGCTTCTTCTATGACTTCTTTCTCATCACCTGGGACTGGGTTGGAAATACTGATCTCCATCAAGTTCCTTCTGTTCATACCTCCAGTGTGATGTTTATTAGCTCTTGAATTTCTGTAAGATCCACATCTTGAAACCCTTTCCTCCCTACTTTTTTAAAAAATATATCCAGAAGCTCTTTCATGATTTCCTTGATTGGCTATGTTGTAAATCTTGTGATGTCACAGAATTTTCTCCAGCAGAAATTTATTGCTTTGATCTTGATAAGTTTCATGACTTTTTCTATCACAATGATGACATCTTTGGTGGTATAATTTTCCAGGCTCATGGTCTCTCCATCGTGTTTCTCTTCCACAGCTTTGACAATCTTTTTTATAGAGTACCATTTATTATGAGCCTTAATAATCCTTATGACCCCTTGATCTAGAAGCTGAATAAGAGATATGTTTGGCGGCAACTAGACTTCTTTGATGCCTTTGGTGTTGAACTCATGGGGTTCTGAGTGGCCAAGGGTTTTTCTAATCAAAAGAATGCTAGAAGGCAGCTCTTTACTAGAAAGGTACCTTCTAGCCGGGAGGCTGAGGCAGGAGAATGGCGTGAACCCCGGGGGGTGGAGCCTGCAGTGAGCCGAGATCGCGCCACTGCACTCCAGCCTGGGCGACAGCGAGACTCTGGCTCAAAAAAAAAAAAAAAAAAGGTACCTTCTGGCATCAAGGACAAAGCATCAATTGAACCAATCCAGAAGAACGGCTCTTGTCCAGGTCTCTTTGTTGTAAAACTAAAAGACTAGTGGCTGGTGTTTTATCTTTCTCTTCAAGGCCTGGGGGTTTGCAGCTTTATACAAAAGGTTAGTCCTGATCATAAACTCAACTTCATTTACATAAAACAGTAGAGTTAACCTATCCCTTTCTGCCTTAAATCCTAGTGCTCACTTCTCTTCCTTATTAATATCCTTTAAGACATTTTTTTTCCAGAATAGGGTACTTTTGTCTACATTAAAATCCCCTTCAGTTCAATATCTTTTCTCCTCAATGCTTTTCTTTTTTTTTTTATTTTTTATTATGCTTTAAGTTTTAGGGTACATGTGCACAACTTGCAGGTTAGTTACATATGTATACATGTGCCATGTTGGTGTGCTGCACCCATTAATTCGCCATTTAACATTAGGTATTATCTCCTAATGCTATCCCTGCCCCCTCCCCCTACCCCACAACAGGCCCCAGTGTGTGATGTTCCCCTTCCTGTGTCCATGTGTTCTCATTGTTCAATTCCTCAGGGATCTAGAACTAGAAATGCTTGTCTTAATGGGAATTCATCTGCTATCTCTTGGTCAATAGAAAGTGCTTCTCCTTTTGATACTTTTTAAGCCAAACTTCTTTCTAAAACTATTAAATCATTCTTTGCTGGCATTAAATCCAGCTTTAGAGTCTACACTTTCCTTTTGCTTTGTCATAAAATGACTTCGTTTTTTATCAAATCATGTTAGAGTCTACCTAGGCTTTAACCATATTAAAGTCTAAAGACTCTATCTTATTGCTATAAAGAAAGAGCGTTTCTTATAGCAATCTTGTATCCACATAAAAGCTACATTTTCAATATAAGATAATAAGATATTTTGCAAAAAGTAGAAGGTTTGTTCACCTGCTGTCGTAGCTGTAGAAAGGGCTTCATGTATCTTTTTTCTTTCTTTTTCTTTTTTTTTTAACAATGATCCTTACCCTGGATTCATTTATCTGGAAATGGCAGGCAAACACAACCGCAGACCTCAATTTAAAGTATATGTCAAGCAATTAACCTTTTTTCTTGCAATTTCATGACTTTTCTCTGCTTTTGGGAGAACTTCCTGCATCACTAATGGCACTTTATTTTGGGTCCTATCATGTTATTTAAGGTTTATGATAACTGCACTAAACGTGGCAAATATATGAGTATAATGAGAGATCTCTTTTTACTGTGATAAGCAGTTTACTGTAGTGAGGAACTGCTCACATAGAGATGGTTAACATCACAAGGTGTTTTCAGCAGATACTCACTACACTTCAACTCACTGCAATAGCAACAAGAGGTGGCTACAAAATTATTACGGTAGTACAGTATGTATTGCAGTTAATTTTATGTGGTTTTGATTTAATACTGGATCTTTACATTTGTTTACATTTCTCTGGACTGTGAATGAGGTCATGTATTTTCAATAAGTGTGTGTATAAATTTTGATAAATTTTAACTTTTGTAATAGATTTTTGTGTACTTTATGGTAGTAAAGGATAAAATAGAATAATATCTACATACATTTTACTCATTCATGACATATCTAACTTTTTATTTTTTTTTTAGTTATTTCTAGGCTATGAGGTTTATCTGTGAGTTTTTTCAAATTTTTCAAGTCTCCTGAAAATTTTCTAATATATTTGTTGAAAAAGATCTGTGTATAAATGGTCCTGCGCTGTGAAAATCCCTGTTATTCAAGGGCCAACTGTATTTTGAAGAAAACCTTAGTGTTAATATAACAGATCTCTAAAGGGGCAATGATAAAATGTGTTAAATAAAGTAAAAGGGAAGATTGGAGATTAAAATAGTAATTGGAATTAAACCCATCTTCAGTGTACTGAGAACTGTGGCTCAGAAAACACCAGAAGCCACAGAATCTTTGGAAAAGAATAGAGGAAAAAACCTTAATGAGTACATTATTTCTTATGGCATAGGTAGCCTTTTGCCCAAATCATAAGGCAGAGGAATGCTCTCCTGGCAGCCCACTTAGGGAGCGAGAAACAGACAGAGCTAAGAATCAGGCTGGGACAGATATGAAGATAATACTGTACTTGGGGTTTGTACCTCAAAAACATGTAGGGAGGAATAAAGGCAGCCAGAAACCAGAATTTAGTGCAACACCGGGAAACTGAAAGCAACAGGAGTGGAGTCATGGGATTTCTGTATAAGCAGAGACAGCCAGCTACAACTTAGTTTTACAGTATAGTAAGTGAATAGGTAAAGCCAAGGAGACAACAAAGAAGTGAAATGGAAACAGTAGCAGCAAAATTCCTTGAATTAGAAAAAGAACTCAAATCTAAAGAAGTCTTAAAAACATTTTCAAGAATTACCTTTTTAGAGTTATTTCTCTCAGAATATGATCACCTTGGCAGTAACAAGCTTGGAATCCCCAAAAAGGATGAATAAAAAGCACCTGAGTACATAAATGCATAAATATGAAACAAAAGGAAAATAGATAGAGGTCAGATTTCTATTGTAAAATATTAACCTATAATTGAATCTTAATATTTGTCTACAGGTAGCTTGGGTGAGATTATACGAGTCACTTTGTGTAGGGAAGAGCTAGCATTTACTAGGAGAAAAAAAAAAAAACTTCATTTTACGTTTGTAACTTCATTTAAACTTTGGAAGAATGCTGATTCTTGCATCTAAATCGCAGGACTATTAAACAGCTTTCCTAAGGCCTCACATCTGTGTGAGTCAGTCTTGAATTTTACTTCCACTTCCCTGGCTGACTCCTCTCCAGGGCACTCCTTCCCATCACAAGCTGACTTTGGATCTGGACACAGCATTGTTGCAACAAGAATGTAAACTAGAGCAACTGCTGCGCTTTGAATCCTGACTCAGCCACTCATGCCTCTCTAGGACTTAAGGCATGTTAGTTACTTTTCCTGCACGTCAGTTTCTGCATCTATAGACTGGGATGACAGAACCTGCCTCACATTCACAGAGTGAGGATGAAATGAGACAGTGAAAGTCCAGCACTTCTTTGGAGCTGGCAGGACTGCCATATCTTAAAGTTCCCATTAAATATCTGGACAGGGACAAAGCTGCAGCATTGTATTACAAGCACATAGTAAGCACTCAACATGAAGTTACTGTGATTCAAACAAAGCAAAATGGATATTTTTGACAATATTTATTGGCTACATATGACATTATTATAGCTCCTTCTACAAAAAAATGCAAGAAATCTTTTCATCCCACCAAAAAATAGCTAAAATGGGAATTTCTTATCATTATAATTCTTCAACTTTGTTAAATTATATCCTAGACAACGAGGGATTTAGTTTATTTTCTTTAGCTATTCTAGTAAAAGCTTCACATACAAATGTTCAGTTTCATTCACAGCTAATATTTTTTTTCAATAAATAACATAATGCTTCTTTTACAAAATACAGTTAGAATCTATATTTGCCTGGCTTATCATAGTAGTCACAGTTCTTGCTCCACATTCATTGAAGTTAATACAAAAACTTGTTAGAAAACCAAAAATCTAACCACAGTAAGTTATGTAGATTTTAAAGTCATGTAGATTTTACCAAATATTTCAACCCCCCTTAACATAAACTTCTATAAAATACATTCTGGGCTGAGCACAGTGGCTCATGCCTATAATCCCAAAACTTTGGGAGACTGAGGAGGGCAGATAACTTGAGCCCAGGAGTTCGAGATCAGCCTGGGCAACATAGTGAGACCCTGTCTCTACAAATATACAAAAAATTAGTTGGGCATGGTGGTACATGACTGTAGTCACAGGTATTTGGGAGGCTGAGGTGGGAAGAATGCCAGCACCCAGGAAGTTGAGGTTGCAGTGAGCCTTGATCACGCCACTGCACTCCAGTCCAGCCAGGGCAAGGAGAGCGAGACTGTTTCGAACATAGACACACACGCACACATACACACACACACACTCTCTCTCTCTCTCAAATTCTTTTAGTTTTACCCCTTTAAGATTTCCCTGCAATTGCAACCTCTTTCTTCTGTCTTCCCCACACAGTCACATCCGATCCTTCCTATTTTGCACAGATTCTCTCCTTAGTTTAAATTACTTACTCAGGAAAACAAACTCAAAAATTAGCTAATTTTTAATCAAAGCCACTGAGGAAACAGCTCAGCTGAAAGAAAGAGCTGAGTCCCTTGTTTCTCAGACGTTGCCTTCCTGTTCTCACCCTGAGAGAGGTCATCTACCCCAGTGAAATCTTTGTCAGAAATAGTTTCAATGCTTGAGAGATACTTGAAGCTACCTATTTGTGCGTTTTGACCACTCTGTGCCCTTTCTCTCTACCTGAGTGTTCGTCTAGACTGAAGTAGCCTCAGAGTGGGGCTAGCAGGCCCTCCATGGTGTCTATGCAACCCTCTGTCCCTGACCTACCAGCAGCCAGCACAGACTGAGGCAGCAGTATTCAATTAGGATGAAAAGATGTTCATAGCTTATTTGAATGTTAAGTGTCTTTCTTTATGCAGTTGCTTTGTTGTTTATATTGTCATAGAATAAATAGTATGGTGGTTTATTTTTGTTTCTTTTGAAAAGTGCATAGCTGATTTAATGTATATTCATGTTTCATAATGTATTCTCTGACATGTCTCTATATATGTATTCTCTATTCTATATATATACTCTCTCTCTCTCTCTCTCTCTCTCTCTCTATATATATATATATATATATATATGCCCTTCTGGCATATGTGGAGGTTACTTTATGATCTTGGTATAGGGGAGATGTTACAATGTCACGTTTCTTAAGCCTTGATGCTGTCTCATTATTTTTACCTAGACAATATATACTCTTTTCCAGAAACATATGCAAATGTAGGCTTCTTTATGAACCCTTCCTTTCCCTTCCTGAGACAAGTTAATCACAGCCTCTTCTGAATTGCTTCTATTGTTTGCTCCTCAAAGGCATTCCATATTGTTCTAATATAAATTTTCTTCTCCCTGACTCTTACAGAGGTATTCCTGTTGCGTAGAAAACTACCTGCCACATAGAACATGAAACATTTATGTTAATTGAATATATTGAAGCCAGTGAGGCAGATTACTGGTTTGATTTTTCAGATATTAATTTTGATAAGCAGTGGTTTTGCAATTGGTTTTTAACCAGATAAACAAAAATGTATTTAATGTAGATGGGCAAAAGTGAACAACACTCATGATTGGACTTGCAAAACAAAAATCTCTATGTGCACTTTTTTTGAAATCAAGGCAAACCAAAGGATTTTTTATAAATATTGTTATTCTACTAGAAATTACATCACTTTTCCGCTATTGCTGTCAAATTTGGTGGTTTATATTGTTCAGTGTAGATATGTTATCGCAGAAATTATATTCTGACTTTCCTCAAAACTAGCTTTGTGAACCCATGTGTGTGTGCGTGTGTGTGAGGGAGTATACAGAATAGAATTAATTCTTGTTCAGTGATCGCATTGTAGAAAGTGCATTGAACAATGGCCAGTGGCAATTTTATGTGTGCATGTAAACACAGCAACACACCAGCCCTGGCCTCCTTCTGGTGCAACAGACAGTGTCATGACTTTACTACGTCCAATGGAATTAAAATTCGACATGTGTAATTCTATCATTCATCAGTTTCTCTTTCTTAGATATGGTGATAGAGTACATTATTTATTATAGAAAAATTTAAATTAATACCTATAAACTGTTGCAAGATAATTCAAGAATACACCAATTAACCTTCCTCCCATTTTGGAGTCATTTCTTTAAAATAATTTCTGTCTTCTAAGTGGTTTAATTCATTTTGCTTGCAACCATTTCAAGAGCAGGCTGTTGTCTTTATAAAGCTCTCTAAGCAGGCTCCAAATTTGTGAAAAGAAGAAAATGTCTTTACAATTCTGAATATTTCTGTAACTTTCAAGAGATTCTTGTGTTATTTGCCTCATTTCCCAAAGTGTTAGATGGAAGTGAAAATTACTCCCTACTAATAATGCCAACACTATAATTCAGTTACTTTTCTATGCTCAAATAATTACCTGACATTAAAATTAAGAATAACCAACTTGATCTCACTTAACATTATGTTCAGGTCTTTCATCTTGTGCACTGATGACAGCTGGAGTCCTGAACTACTCTGCAATATTTCCTTCAAAATACCAGCACTGAGGTATAGTCTTGTGACAGTTAATAAAGACAGGAACATGGCATAAAAATCCTCTAAGACTTAATCACAATTGGATAGATAGCAATAAAGTATTCTAAAAATGTAATAAAATGTCTGTATTGATGATAATGAACCTGGAGGTGTTTTCTGGAGAGAAGAATTGTGTTTATAATTACTCCTCAAATGTATTAATTTTTACTTATTGGGGATTCCAATGGTATTGCTGATTTTGTTAGCTTGGTTTGACTTTGGGTTTTACAATTTTTTCCTTAACTCCCATGTCTGTATTGAATATTCTTCACTCCATCCTCATCATCACTGTCCATCATCATCATCACTGTCCATCATCACTGTCCTAACCAACATCACTGTCCTAACCATGATTGTAAACAGTAGGACTAAAGAGAAGGAAAGTATCCTTCCTTTCATTTACACTGCTTACTTTTATATGTAACATATCTCTTACATAGTATTTTGTTTCCTGAAAATGGGCAGTTTTAAGATAATATGAAAGAACTTATTTCCCTTAAGATTAAATTATATGAAAATGTTGAATCTAAATTCAGGCTTTATAATCAAGCTAGAGGGAAAAATACTCCTTCTGGAGTTCAAATTTTTGGCAGCACTTTAGGATGGGACTGGTGGCTGTGATACTGGATAGCTACTGAACAAGAAATAACATCACTTAAAGTTTGGAGCCCAGTGCTAGTTTGTGCCAAATTCTTTGTCTTCATAAATATTTATGAGTGATTTCTGCCATCTCATTAGAATGTAATTCAAAGACAACAGGTGCAAGCAATGATTGCTCAAGCTAGGCCAACTAACTTTGTTATTGTGTTCCAAGTTTTACATTTAGAAGAATCTGTAGAGAGTTGTCTCTGTGACATCTTTGCTTTACTTATTTCATTTAAAAGATGTTGGTTGGACACTTCTAAATTTCAGTGACCTGCTTCCAGTGAGCTGTAGTCTAGTTTGAAAAACAACTGCTAAAGGAAAAATTATACAAATAATCCTTTAGTTACATTTGAGAAGAGTGTCATGGAAGAAATATAGAGTGAACTGTGAGAGTCTGCCCCATGCAGACTGTTAAAGAAGGTGTACTAGGACTTGCAGAATGAGTCGGAGTTCACTAGGCCAAGTGGAGCTGAAAAGGAATGAAGGGAGACCACTCAGGAGACTGAGATGCCTGGGTTAGGGTCTTGAGGCAGAATGGCACTTGCTCCTCCTAAAAGCAGAAAGAAGACAACAGTGGCTGGGGCACAGTGAGTCAAGGAGGGAAGGTGAGACTAGAAAAATAATCAGAAATGAGTTCTTAAAAAGTTTTGTAAGTCATGCTAAACAATCATATTCATCCAAGGCATTGGACAAATATCTATTGATGGCTTATTGTTACTGTGTGCCAAGCATTTTTCTAGGTGCTGGAAATATGGCAGTGACTGAAAGAAAAAAAAACACTCTTGCACTTAAACGACATTAGGGAGACAGGAAATATGTAAGTGAGTAAATATATGGTAGGTCAATAAGGGTTATGGAGAAAAATAAAATAATGAGGATATAAAATTGCAAACATGGCCGGGCGCGGTGTCTCATGTCTGTAATCCCAGCACTTTGGGAGGCCGAGGCAGGCGGATCATGAGGTCAGGAGATGAAGACCATCTGGCTAATATGGTGAAACCCTGTCTCTACTAAAAATACAAAAAATTAGCTGGGCATGGTGGCACACACCTGTAGTCCCAGCTACTGTGGAGGCTGAGGCAGGAGAATCGCTTGAACCCAGGACAGGAGGTGGAGGTTGCAGTGAGCTGAGATCGTGCCACTGCACTCCAGCCTGGGTGACAAAGAGACACTCCATCTAAAAGAAAAAAAAATTGCAAACAAAGACGTGCTTTTTTACTAGGATGCTCAGAGAAAACATTATTATAAAGAGACACGTAGGTAGATAATTGAAGAATGTGAAAACTGAGTAACATAGATATCTTAGAAAATGATGATTCATTAAGCAGGAGTTTTCAGTCTGGCCTCCCTCCTAGAATTCAGGTAGCTTATGATCTTGATTTGGAAAAAAATATGGAAATATTCCTCCCAATAACCTGTATGTGAAATTTAGTGTTCCCTTCAATTTTGAATTTTATCAGTAATCCACAAGAGTCCTAGCAGCACCTGTAATGTTGTTACTCAATTTACAGATATTGTATTTTATATAACAGTGTTAAGATACCCTGAAATATCATTTACTCTCATCTCTATTTTGGCATTATGATTATTCTTAGATGTGCTGCTAGATCTCATTTTGATGAATTAATTAAAAAGCATATATGTTACTATAAAAATTTGCTTTAAAATATTTTTGATACTTTTGTTTCAATATAATTGATTACATTTGTAATTCTGTGAATTTTGTATGCATTATGAAACATCATTCTGAGAAACCTCTATCTGCTTTACTCAACCCTCCTTCCAGGAAGGGTCCATGGTGCAGAAAATATGAAGAGTCTCCATGTTAGAGGGAATAGGGAGAAAAGCCCTGATATAAAAGTGTACTTGATATGTTCAAGAGACACCTCTGAGAACAGTGAGGAGGAAGCAGAGGGGTAGGGCAGGAGTGGTGAAAAAAGAGAGCGGGAGGTAGAAGGCAGATCAGCCGATCATGGCAGGACTTTGCACCTGCACAGTGAGAGGTTATTAAAGGGTTTAAAGTTAGGGCACCAAATTAAAAACATTCAGAAATCCTAGTGATAAAGAGAAATATTAAAAACTAATTAATACCAATAACATTTTACCTAACTGAGCTAATCGCCTTGCTCCCTATGAGAGCTATGAAAATACATTGCTTTCCTCCAAAGCACTTTGCTTGTTAAATCAAATGTTTCAGGGTCAAGGCTGTGCTATACTTTGTCAGTTGAAAATTAAACCTTGTGTATTAGAATACTATCTAGAAACAATTTCCTTCTCTGTTTTCAATTTTCTGCATGCTGAGCTTTCTAAATTTGCATTTGCTTTTTTTTTTAACCAATAAATTCACATGCTTTTCTCTTAATTTATTTTACATCTGCAGTATCGGGTTTTCAAGTGTAAGACTTGAAGTTAAATGGCAGCATTTACTGTCTTACCTACTAGGAGAGAAAGCGCATGTGTTTTTATCAGCTCTGCCACTGTGTGATTTTTAACACTGCATTAGTCTGGCCAGGCCTGCCTGTACTTCTCAGTGTTGCTCTGTGACATCTCGTCCTCCCGCTCACATTCCAATCGAGCTGCTCATTACCCTCAGAGTGGATTCCAATGGATGTTTCTTTCTTGTGACATGTGAAAAATCATTTTCATTCCTATTACACAAACCTTTCTAAGTTACCTCTTCAGGTTTATTTACCAGCTTATTTTCTCCCTTCAGTCAGAAGAGCCTGTTTTTAACTGCTTTTTTTAAAAAAAATAGTAAATCTGATGTTATTTCCATTATTGCTCCAATAGAAAATTTATTCTTTTAGACTTTTCATAGATTCAAATTTCAATACATTTTTTAAATCATAATTTATACTTTTTTCTTTCCATGATATGTTTGACTTGTTTATCTTCCTCAATTTACTTTCTTGATCCATTATTTTCTTTTTTTCTTAGCTGATATTTATAGAACTGTTAATGACTTTTTTTCTAGGATAAAGAAATAGCTTTTAAACACAGAGAGAAATGAAAGAGTATAATGATTTGCAAAGAGACATTACTCAAGTTTTCTCTTGGCAGCTAAGAATTTTGAACGGGCTTCTTAGAATTGAAACAGCAGCTTGGGGACCACAAACTTGGCCATAATAATGATTGTTTTTGTTCACTCACTTATCAACTATTGAATGAGTCTTTACTATATATTAGGCATTGCGACAGATATTTTGGAACACAGAGATGACCATGCTTGGCATGATTTCTTGCCTTCATGGTACTTGCAGTAAAAAGGAAAAGGTAAGCATTAAGAGAAATTATGTTATGCTCAATTATTACAAGTTTAAAAAATTTTTCAAGCCCTAAAAGGCTTGGCGGAAATGCATGTAAGAGGAAATCAGCATGAGTTCTCTAAGGAGATGATGTTTACAGTGACCCCTGAAGAATGCATGCTGGTAACCTAGGTGATGGGAGCAGGGAACATTTCGGGCACATGAATTGGCATTTTTATGCATAATGACTAAAGCTGAGAGACTGCAGGGGGCAGTGTTCAGAAATGAGACTGAAGCATTAGGCAAAGCCAGATCATGGAGGTCATTGTAGGCCATATTAAGCATTTTGGATCATGTTTCCACGGGAAGTGGGAAGAAAATAAAGAACTTGTAGCATAAATGTGAAGCTTATGACTTGTATTTTATAAAAGCAATGTTTTGAAAATAATATGTGAAATAAATTTAAGAAATAAAAGAGTAAACCCTGGCATATTTTTGAAGGAAATAATTTCAGTGGTAGCTTTTAAATAAGACAAGAATGAATTGTACTTACTTAGGCAATATAAGGGAAGCATAAACAATAGAACCCAGTAATTGTGTGTGAGGTGAGGACAAGAAAAGAAATAATGATGGCTTAGAATATTGGACTAAACACTTGTATGGGTAATAGTGCTTAGTACTGAGCAAGGATACACTGGAGGAAAGCAGTTTTATGGAGAAGAAGAGGATTATGCTCTTAGTTTGAGTCATGTTGAGCTTGAGATGTTGGTGAAAAACTCAAATGGAGATCTCAAGTGGTCATTTAGGTATATGAACCCAGAGCTGACTTGTCTGGGTTTAAGACAACAAGGAAACATAGAACATAGATTCAGTGAATGAACAAAGCCATGGCTTTGAAGACAGTGAGCCCAGGAAAGGGCCCAGAAAATGGTTCTGGAAATTTAACATTCAAAGTTGGTGAATTTGTGCATGGATGAAAAATGTTCATGTTTTGTCAGGTTCAGTTGAATCTGGCCTCTTACACAGGGATCAGATACAGGCAGGGGCATGTGACTTTGCTCTGCGTTAAGACTAAATAGAGTATTGTCAGAGTGTTTCAAGTTCTTGAACTGTCCAGTAACCACATGTCTGGGGTACAAACCTGAGAGGGCTGGAGGCCCATGTGAGCCACATGAGAGTGCTAGTTCCTGGAGATTCGGGTCTGTCAATCTAAGACCCAGATGGGGAAGGCTCATGAAAAACACTGGAAAAGTTTACCTCATTATTGAATCTTTTCTCCCTACTGGATGACTGATTTGGGGAGGCCTTCTCTAAGTTGTCTAAGTCTCTAATGCAGAAAAAAAAAATGTGGCAAGGAAAGTAGAAGAACAAACTCACTGTCCTTTCTGCTGTACCACAGTGCATGTTAAACTCTGGCTGGCGCCTGGGCATGGTGGCTTACGCCTGTAATCCCAGCACTTTGGGAGGCGGAGGCAGGCAGATCATGAGGTCAGGAGATCGAGACCATCCTGGCTAATATGGTGAAAACCCATCTGTACTGAAAATACAAAAAATTAGCCAGGTGTGGTGCCACACGCCTGTGGTCTCAGCAACTCGGGAGGCTGAGGCAGGAGATCGCTTGAACCCAGGAGGCAGAGGTTTCAGTGAGCCAAGGTCATGCCACTGTACTCCAGCCTGGGTGACAGAGAGAGACTCTGTCTCAAAAAAACAAGCAAGCAAACAAACAAAAAAGAAACTCTGGCTTGCTTTGATATCCAGAACGACAGAGGAACCAGAGTCAACCAATGTACCAGCAACTTCATGTGTTGAAATAAGCGAAATTACCTGATTAGTCTTTCTTCCCTTTAACCTGTAAAACCCAATTGATGGCTTTAAATTTAAATAGAAATTCAATTTTAATAAAATTGTACCTCTTTGATACTTATTTATCATTTCTATGTTTCTTTCTTCTGTTTTTTAAGATATCCTTAAAGCGTTAAATGTTGGCCGAAGGGAGCGATATCTGAAATATTCTGAATACCAATCAACTTAAAATCCACTGGTACTTATAACTGACTTCTAAAGAATGAACAAAAGGCCGCATGGTGGCTCACGGCTGTAATCCCAGCACTTTGGGAGGCAAAAGAAGGCAGTTCACTTGAGGCCAGGAGTTCAAAGCCAGCCTGGCCAACATGGTGAAACCCCATCTCTACTAAAAATACACAAATTGGCTGGGCGTGGTGGCATGCACCTGTAATCCCAGCCACTCTGGAGACTGAGGCAGGAGAATCACTTGAACCTGGGAGGCAGAGGCTGCAGTGAGTGGAGATCACACCACTGCATTCCAGCCTGGGTGACAGAGTGATATTTGGTCTCCAAAAAAAAAAAAGAAGGAACAAACAACACTGCCAAAAATTGATGAATAAATCTGGGATAGATACTGGAGGCTTTTAGTAGACATTGAGGGAAACTACATATTAGTAAAGTTTGTGGGGTTGAAAGCGTATTGGCTCTTTGGTATGCAGATGCAAATGTTTGCATGATTAAATTCATGATCATTTAATGTTAAATTATTAGGGAAAATAAAGAGTGGATGAGGGAAAGAATAACAATGATAATTATATCTCAGCTCCTTTCTTAGTGTTCAGTAGTTGGTTATCTTCCTGGGCACATACAAATGTGTTTTTTTTTTTTTTTTCCTGTGATTTTCATGGACTTGTATTAATAATATCTAGGGAAAATCTTCCATATACATTAGAATATATTGCTGTAATTTCAGTTTATTTGAACTATTTAGATGAATAAGAGGAAAGATAACTGGAATTAAGTGTACTCCATGACCAACTAAGAAGTATCCAGAAATTAACTTACTCAACCATTCCACATTTTCTTACTGAACGTCTGCCACTTGCCATGGCCCACTCTCTCCTCATGCTTGGGGTGCCACAGTAAACAAAACAAAGTCTCTGCTCATGTGGGCCTTATGTTCCTTTGAGGAGAAATTGTTTTTGTTTGTTTGTTTGTTTGTTTGTTTTTTCAGACGGAGTCTCGCTGTCGCCCAGGCTGGAGTGCAGTGGCACCATCTCGGCTCACTGCAGGCTCCTCCTCCCGGGTTCATGCCATTCTCCTGCCTCAGCCTCCTGAGTATCTGGGACTACAGGTGCCCGCCAACTCGCCCGGCTAATTTTTTGTATTTTTAGTAGAGACGGGGTTTTCACTGTGTTAGCCAAGATGGTCTCGATCTCCTGACCTCATGATCCGCCCGCCTTGGCCTCCCAAATTGCTGGGATTACAGGCGTGAGCCACCGCACCCGGCCGAGGAGAAATTGTTAATAAATAAACACAGGACAAACAAGTAAATGTATAGAGTGTTTCAGTGATGCTAGGGGCTATGAAAAACATAAAGTGGGGAAGACCACGGAGATAGAGTAATGTGTGCGATTTGATAGTCATCAAAAGTTACATTTGAGCAGAAGCCTGATTAAAGGAGAAAGGGAGACTTGCCAGTCTTGGGGAAGAGCATTCTAGGAGAACATCAAGAACAAAGCATCTAAGGCAGAAACATGCTTTGTTTAAGATGAACAAGGCAAAGTGCCCTTCATACTCATCACGCCCTTGGTCAATTTTTGTTTTCTTAACACTGACCTGTCCTTAAGCAAACGCTTAGAGGAAAAAATGAATTATGTAAGTAATTAAACTCATTTTATAGACATAGATATGATAGATTGAATATGTAATACTTTTTCTGACATAGGTGAGTATGAGAGTGTGTTTCTTTTTCAAATTATGCAATTATGCTTTTCAGTATAATGTTCCACTGAATGTTAGTTCAACACTCAGTAATCATCATGATATAAAATGTATCTCTATTTCTGTGGTTCTCTTTAGAGTGATTTACTCTCAGAGCTGCTTTGCAAAATGAAACACATCCTTTAATCCATGTAAGTACAGAATAATGAAGTTCTGTACACCTTCAATACAGTTTGTGTCTGAATTTTTCAGTCCACAGAGCCTGCAAACTGTATTGGGCTATGGAATGGTGGACTTACTACTGATTCCAAACTGTTTGGAACTGGAGATTTTTCTCACAGCTGTGGCTAGGTATCTGGTAAGTGGTTTTAAGATCTCATCAGCCTCAATTCCTGAAACAGTTTCTTGCTTTACTGCCTTACCCTGCCTGCCTCCATCACATGAAAAGAAGTACAACTTTCTCTTCCTGTTAGTCTAGCTGCTTAAAAATAACACATTCCAGCAAGGAGGGAGGGAGATTACAAGCAACAGGACATATGAGACTTGCCAAGGGGCCAGCATTTCCTGGCTCACAATTGCAGGAAAGGCTTTGCTCCGTTATCAATGGGACCTGGATGCTTTGATAGGCAATTGTTTTAAAAGCTGAACAACATTTGCAGTTGAAATATTGTGTGTGTGATACAAGGCTTGTGTGGAGGAAATATAGCACCAGATGGATCAGACAATAGTCTTGTCTGATGTTTTGTTCTTTTTTACTGGTAATAAAATTAAAAACTCAAGAAATGGCCATATACAACTTTGCTTTTAATAAAGTCTCTGTTGTTTTAGAAAAGAATGGTGTAACTGTCATGAACAATACAGATTTCCTTTTCAATGACTGTTGATTTTAAAATGTACTGAGTTAAAATAGAAATTGACCAGAAACAATAGAATGGCTGTGACACCATGATCATTTTGAGTAAGGACATTCCTTATGAAGCACATTGACTCCATCATCTCCAGCGAGATTAGAAAAAAAGATTGACTACTTAGAAATATACTCTGCCTTTAAATAGAATAGAACCATGACATCAAAACAATTCCTGCTGTTTAAAGAATATCTTGACTAAGAGTGTTTTGTTCTTGATTCTGGCTCCTAGGGAAGGTATATAAATAAATACATATATATATTTATATATGTTATATTTACATTATATAGTCATACAGAGAGAGTATGCAAATTATTTTATTTTTATTGAATATATATATATATATACACACACACACACACACATATATGTTCTCCCTTTCCCATAAAATTCATTAGTTGTGAGGCTCTTTCTGGAGTATGGATCAGGAAAATAAACTGTATGGAAATAGTAGGCGCTAAATAAGTATCCATGGCTTCCACCTCCTCTCCATTGTTGTTGATTATACTGAGAATTCTGATAGTGAAAATGCTTCATGAATCAGTATATATAATGTATACTAGCAGAAAGTGACATTATGATATCCCAAAATAAAGCAAATCATTCTGTAGAAGCTAGTGTTTGAGAAAGTCTGTCTATATTTTTTGTTTTGGAAATTTGATCTGGTATATGTATAAATCTCCTTTTGCCCAAATCTTTCAGAACATCCTGAATTCTGAAGATCCTACTTAAGTAGCAAAACTTCACATTTATAATATGCTTAAGTAAATGTATAGAAAATCACTCTATAGTCCTGCCATAATTCTTCTTTGAGATATCCTGGAGCCCTTAGAGGTTAAAGGTGGTAGGTAGAATCATGAGGGTAGTTTAAAGAACCTTATTTCCAGGGAGAAACATATTATCTGACATACAAAAGAAGAAAAAATATTTTATAATCAAGTTGAAGAAGTTAGAATTAAAAAGAGAATCAAGCAAAGTATTTAAAAATTGACAATATTTATAAAATAGAATTAGGTTCAGACTTAATATTTACTTTTATTTTAATACTGACTCCTGATGGAACTTAAAAACAGCTGGCTTTGTTGATCTAATGGTTCCATGTAAGGCTACATAGGCAGAGTCAGAATCATTAAAGTTCCATTCTCATCAGATTTATGCTTGAGAAAACAGTATTCTCTTATAGTAATTTATTTTAGACACTTCTTTGTTTGGCTTAGATATATTATTAAAATGACAGAAAAGGATGAAATGAAATAGTACAGCAATTACACAGTTTAGAACTTTTCATTAATAGAGAAGGATTGAACTGCATCTTTCATTACCACCATCTGTGTTGTATATAGCATTTTAAGATTAATAACCAGGCGGGGTTTTGTTTGTTTCTTTGTTTATAGGGAATTCAGACCAAGATAGGTTTTCTCATTTCTGAAGAATATTGTTTAAAAAAGGACAATTATCTTTCTTGCATTGCAGGGACATTCCCAAGGCCTTCCCCAGACTATCTCTTCCCCAATAAACCTACAGTGGTGCCTCAGCACTGACTTATTTTTATTCAAAATAAAGAATACATTATCGTTTTACCTAACCTAGTAAAAGATTTTTTTTTTCTTTAGTAATGGCCTGTTTTCATCTTCTCGAATGCCATCTACAACATTGGTTTAAATTTCAATACCTAAATAAGACTCTGGGTGGAGAAAAGATGTCATCTGTGTTTTCCCAGCAATAATTTAATATTCTGAATTTCATCTCCTCCTAGTGGTCTCATAGAGTAAACACAGTTTCCAGTGTGGGTGGATCACTTGATTCGATTCAATTCAATTCAATTCAATTCGCTTTTGTTCAATTCAATTTCATAAGTATTCACTAAATACTTTGGAACAGATGATCACTCTTTTAGATGCAGATTGAAAAGTACAAGGAACTCCTATCTTTACCTCAAATAAATTAATATTATGAGCCAATGACTTTAATAACCAGTTGTGGCACTTTTATTTAGTTCTCTTGATCTTTTAAATTAAATGGTAATACAGCAGTGGCTCACGCCTATAATCTCACCACTCTGGGAGGCCGAGGTGGGCAGATCGCCTGAGCTTACGAGTTCGAGACCAGAGTGGGCAACGTGGCGAAACCCCATCTCTACAAGAAATACAAAAATTCTCCAGGCATGGTGGCATGTGCCTGTAATCCTAGCTACTTGGGAGGCTGAGGTAGGAGGATGGCTTGAACCTAGAAGGCAGAGGTTGCATTGAGCTGAGGTCATGTTTCCACACGCTGCACTCCAGCGTGGGCAGTAGAGTCAGACCTTGTCTCAAAAAAAAAAAAGTAATACAATTCTGTATTTCAATACTAATAGTTACAGAAACTCTCCTATGCAAAGATGGCAATACTGCTGAAACTAAACCAGTGTTTGGCAGATAGAATCACTGTGCTAAGGTATCAAAGTCTAAATTCAGAGTGTTTTGGGGGTGATTGAATGTAGTGAAAAGCATGGTGCAGTGAAAGGTTTCTAGAAAGGCACAATGTTGGACTGGAAACACATTAGTTTTTTGACTGGGAGAGGAAACACTGCTTTCTAGTCCTGACTTTGCTACAATTGTGAGATCTCAGATAGTTACCCAAACACCTCAGTCAGTCTCCTCAATCAAAAAGTGAAGGGAAAGACCAAGTTCTCCCTAGGATTCCTTCTTGTACTGGATTTATACAATTCTGGTTTTTAAATTTCTACAGGATAATACCCAACTTGTTGTCAAATAGTGATGGGCTTCAAATTGTCTTTTGATTGCTATATGATTTAATAGGACTAGAATCTCATTCCTTAGTGATTTTTTCATTATAGAAATCTCAGTTTTTAGTATGATTTTTCAAATGCAAAGTGAAATAATGTACAATACAGATTAATAGTGATATATGGAATAAATGTATAGTAGATAAAAACCAGCGTATCTGCTTACCTCTCAATTATTAATTTAAACAGCAATAATTACTTAGTCACTAATAAATTAATATAAACACTTAAATAGTACTTTATTAAATTATTAGCAAATGCAAATTTATGTAACTCTCTAAACAACTTGTCCGAGTTAAGTATTATTTTTTATTTCTCTCTTTTATAAAAACAGAAAATGAAGTAACTTTCTCAAGGTCTGAAAGTGAATAAATGAACAAAGCTAGAATTTGAAGTGAAGAAGTGTCACTACAGAGTTCATGTTCTAAATACCTGCAACTTAACTGCCTGGATGCAATGCTTCTAGCCCAATGGCCATGTCTGTCAATGTTACCTTCCATCACCTCCACCCCAGTGTATCCCTGACCCCAAACTAACCAATAAATCTCTCTTTCAGGAAATTGGAATAAAAACTCATAGCTACATGTGCTTGCTATCAGATTAGATTAATGGCAGACCCCAGAGGACAAACACTCAAAAATAAGTCATAAGGGATCTTGTTCAAGCCTTCCTGGGGCATAGAACTTGAGATTGTTCTCCAAGTCTATGAGGTATTGCACTATCTTCCTTTAAATTTTTGATGTTTAATTTAGTTTTGGTTGCTTGTCATCTACAAACATAAACTAATACAAACAAAATAGAAAACAAATGCATTGAACCAGAATACCACAATTAAAAAATATGTATTACAGGTACTCATCAAGACATTGGTACTGTATTTTGTTTTTAGAATATATTTTACAATATAAGGTGAAAACTATGTTACATAAGTACTTTCTTAAGTTTCTTTCTTCATTCTCACTCTAGCTTTGAGCTTTTGGTATAAATAATCCACCATGGAAAGATAGAATGAAGAAGAAAGAAAGGAAAAAAAGGGAGGGAGGGAGGGAAGTGGGGAGGGAGGAAGGAAGGGAGGCAAGTAGATACCCAGTTGGAAAGATGAAATTTGTAATAACATTTTCAGATAATTGAATTTGTTGTTTTTAGATATTAGACAAAACTCAATGTGTGTAATTTATTAAAGGTAATGTGTAATGTGGAGCCTGAATATATATTTTTTAGTACTATTACATTAAAACCCCATTATTTTAGCTTCCACTTTGAGTGGATCTTTTATCCCTGGATGACAAACTAATACCATGCATTGGTCAGTTGGAAGATATTGGTTCACTAAGTTGTAGCAATCTCTCTTTTTTTTTTTTTTTTTTTTGAGATGGAGTTTTACTATCACCCAGGCTGGAGTGCAGTGGCACCATCTTGGCTCACTGCAACTTCTGCCTCCTGGGTTCAAGCAATTCTCTGCCTCAGCCTCCCAAGTAGCTGGGACTACAGGCACCCGCCATCACGCTAGGCTATTTTTTGTATTTTTAGTAGAGAGGGGGTTTCACCATCTTGGCCAGGCTGGTCTCAAACTCCAAACTTCGTGATTCACCCGCCTCAGTCTCCTAAAGTGCTGGGATTACAGGCTTGAGCCACCACTCCCGACCACTTGAAGCAATATCTTAAATCTGAACACAGTGTACTACCCAGTAGCTAAAAGCTGAGTTTATAAATATTACTGCCAAAATCATCTCATAATGAGAGGTGACAACGTGCTAGCAGCCCTCGATTGCTCTCGACACCTCCTCAGGCCAAGGCGTCCACTCTGGCTGCACTTGAGAAACACTTCAGCTTGCTGCTGCACTGTGGGACCCCCTCTCTGAGCTGGCCGAGGCCAGAGCCAGCTCCCTCTGCTTGCAGGGAGGTGTGGAGGGAGAGGCGTGGGCGGAAACCAGGGCTGTGCGCCTTGCTCATGGGCCAGTGTGAGTTCCAGGTGGGCCAGGGCTTGGCGGGCCCCGCACTAGGAGCAGCCAGCTGGTGCCGCCGGCCCTAGGCAGTGAGGGGCTTAGCACCCGGGCTAGCAGCTGCAGAGAGGGTGCTGGGTCCCCCCGCACTGCTGGCCTGCCAGCGCCGTGCTCCAATTCTCGCTGGGCCTCATCCGCCTCCCCACAGGGCAGGGCTCAGGACTTGCAGCCCGCCATGCCGGAGCCCCCCGCCCCCAGCAGTGGGCTCCCATGTGGCCGGAGCCTCCCAGATGGGCGCTGACCCCTGCTCTGCAGCGCCTGGTCCCATCGACTGCCCACGGGCTGAGGAGTGCAGGCACGTGGTGTGGGACTGGCAGGCAGCTCTGCCCATGGTTCTGGAGCAGGATCCACTAGGCAAAGCCAGCTGGGCTCCTGAGTCCGGTGGGGACTTTCAGAACTTTTATGTCTAGCTGGAGGATTGTAAATGCACCAGGCAGCACTTTGTGTCTACCTCAAGGTTTATAAATGCACCAATCAGCACCCTGTGTCTAGTTCAAGGTTTGTGAACACACCAATCAGCACTCTGTGTCTAGCTCAAGGTTTGTAAATGCACCAATCAGTGCTCTGTGTCTAGCTAATCTAGTGGGGACTTGGAGAACTTTTATATCTAGCTTGAGGATTATAAATACACCAGTCAGCACTCTGTGTCTAGCTCAAGGTTTGTAAATGCACCAATCAGTGCTCCTTGTCTAGCTAATCTAGTGGGAACTTGGAGAACTTTTATGTCTAGCTCGAGGATTGTAAATACACCAATCAGCACTCTGTGTCTAGCTCAAGGTTTGTAAATGCACCAATCAGTACTCCTTATCTAGCTAATCTGGTGCGGACTTGGAGAACTTTTATGTCTAGCTCGAGGATTGTAAATACACCAATCAGCACTCTATGTCTAGCTCAGGGATTGTAAATGCACCAATCAGCACTCTGTCAAAATGGACCAATCAGCTCTCTGTAAAATGGGCCACTCAGCAGGATGTGAGTGGGGTCAGATAAGGGAATAAAAGCAGGCTGTGGAGCCAGCAGTGGCAACCCACTCAGGTCCCCTTCCATTCTGTAGAAGCTTTGTTTTTTTGCTCTTTGCAATAAATCTCGCTGCTGCTTCCTCTTTGGATTGGTGCCTCCTTTATGAGCTGTAACACTTACTGCGAAGTTCTGCAGCTTCACTCCTGAGGCCAGCAAGACCACCAACCCACTGGGAGGAATGAACAACTCCGGACAGGAAGAACGAACAACTCCAGATGAGCTGCCTTAAGAGCTGTAACACTCATAGCGAAGGTCTGCAGCTTCACTCCTGAAGCCAGCGAGACCACGGACCCACCAGAGGGAAGAAACTCTAAACATGTCCGAACATCAGAAGGAACAAACTCCGGACACACCATCTTTAAGAAGTGTAACACTCACCGTGAAGATCCGCGGCTTCGTTCTTGAAGTCAATGAGACCAAGAACCCACCAGTTCTGGACACAATAAGACTTGAAATATTGGGAAACTGTCAGGCTTATGGTAGCAAATACAAATCTTCCAAACCCTAATATTTTGCTTATAATCTTGACTTGGTTGTTGGAAACAAGTGTTGTCAGTTATTTTAACATTAAGTTGTTTAACATTATATTTAACATTACATTTCATTCATTTATGAGAAAATGTCTGACAAATACACAAGTCTCAATAACTACTATTTTTTTCTGTCAGTCATTCTTTAAAGCTAAAATGGTGTCCATTAAAAAAAGTAGCTGGTTCAGCTCACAACTCCGCTGTGCAAGGGCCTCTTCTCATTTCTCACTTTTGCAATGTGAGAAAAACATTACACATTTTATCATAAAAAATATTAAATACATGTGTGCTCAATTTAAATATAACAATATGATCGATATTTACTGCTTCATCAACGATATATTAAAGTAAAACTAGATTAAAAAATCCGAGTGGCAATGAAGAACGAAAGGACCAAGAAGAGTATAGCATATTTGGGTTTCACTGCCTTGGTCCATAATAAAGCACCAGTAGTTTTACTCAGCATTATTTTTATACCTTCAGGGCAAATGTTAAAACAGTGAAATAGGTAAATCCTATCTATTACTATGATTAAGTTACTATGAAAACAGTTTCGATTTCATTAAGCCCAGTAAAATCTGTTGGAGACCTCCAGACCTCCATGATCTATATTTTGAGAACAACTGACAAAGAGGAAGGGCATAGCTCTGAATAGGATCAACCATACGACCTCATGTTAATAAATAAACAGATAAAATTAAAGTGACTTATTGACATTTCTAATAGTAATTATCAACCACAGGTGCATGACTTGATTCTTAGGAAAGACGGTATTGTGGGTAAAACTTAGATCTAAAAATATCTCTAAATGATTTTCATGTATTGAGAGTTTTTGCTGCTTCTCCCGAAAAGGGAACAAAAAAGCTTTCCCCCCCCCAAAAAAAAGAAAGTGGTAAATTACGTTACTTACAAATGTCAAAATATTTAGTCTTCCTCATAGAAGAATTGTATATTCTGACTCTGTTGATATCAGACTTAACCACATGATTTGCTTAGCTAATGAAATGTGAGAGGTAATGGGTGCTATTTCTAAAAAGATTTAATATATTTCATATTTCCCATTTCTTTTGCTGCAAGCCTAGTAATTTCCCAGAGTGAAGATTATGTGGCTCCAAACACAGCCAAATGGTCATGTAACATGAGTGTAGGCAACAACACATGGATTGGTGAAAGCCATTGATATTTTGGGTTTGCATTTTACTGTTGCATAACTCAACCTGCACAGGTACAGCCTCAGTGAAATGTGATGCAACAGTCATAAGAAAAGCAGGCTAATGTAGAGATGCAAGGATAAAAGGAAGAGACCTCACTATGAGACGATATTAGGGGTTTCTGAGATAAGAAAAATGATAAGGGAATTACAATTCAATAGATAAACGTGAATTATTGGAAGAAATAAAGGACAGAATTCATGCTGCAAAAAAATGAAGTTAGAAAACTAAGTAACAACCATTACAGTTTACACTTATGAACTGCTTATTATATATACCATATCTGTGCTAACTCTTTAGAGGAATTGTGTCACCAAATCTTCAAATGATTTTGAGCTGTTAGTACTGTTATTGTTATTCAACTCATGAAGAAAAAAGATCTATAGAGATGAAAACATTTTCTAGTTTGGACCAGGATTTAATCCCATGCAGTCTGAGTTAGAAAGCCTTATCCCTTAATCACCCTACTGCTTCTTTCTCTTTTTCTTTCTTTCTTTCTCTTTCTTTCTTTCTTTCTTTCTTTCTTTCTTTCTTTCTTTCTTTCTATCTTTCTTTCTTTCTTTCTTTCTTTCTTTCTTTCTTTCTCTTTCTTTCTTTCTTTCTTTCTTTCTTTCTTTCTTTCTTTCTTTCCTTCCTTCCTTCCTTCCTTCCTTTCTTTTTCTTTCTCTCTGTCTCTTTTTCTTTCTTTCTATCCTTCCCTCCTTCCTTCCCTTTCTTTCTTTTTCTTTCTCTCTTTTTCTTTCTTTCTATCCTTCCTTCCTTCCTTCTCTTTCTTTCTTTCTTTCTTTCTCTTTTTCTTTCTTTCCTTCTTTCTTTTCTTTCTTTCATTCTTTTTCTCTTTCTTTCTTTCTTTCTTTCTTTTCTTCTTTTTTGTCACTCAGCATTGATTTCCTCTTCATAACAATTCTAGAAATTTCCTTTGGAGTAATATCCGTCACTCATTTTCAATCATTTGATTGGGGTAGAGTTCACCAGATGGACAGTGGTTGGTTCAATTGTGGGCACATTTAAATTAAACTATTTTGCAGTAATGATGGTACAGGCCAGTTCCAACATTTGAGAAACCCCAGCTGTGAAACAGAATAAGAAAACCCGAGTTCAAGGCACATTACTTGAGCCTTGAACCAAACCATACCTGAAGTCAGATTGTCCCTGGATGCTTTGAGTTTGTGAAACTGAATTCCTTTTTTATGCTTACATTAATTTAGTTCAACTTTTCTTTCACTTCCATCTGAATTGTTCCTACTGTAAGTCATTTGTCTTTTTGTTTATGAGTGTGTCACTCATTAGATGATAAACTCTTTGATAGCAGAGGCCATTTCTACCTGGCTCTTCTTTTTCAAGACCCAGGACAAGATAAAGACTACAGCAAATTTTCAATAAGTAACAGAATAATCTCATTTTGTTTTGCTTGATGTAATAGTAATAAAATGAACACAATGCATTTAATTTTACTGTTTGGTCATTTGCTGGAGTAACATTTGTACATTTATGATTATAGTCAATGGAATGATCCCTCATCTTTAGCCAAATTGTCTGTAAAAACTTCAGAAAAATTTGAAATCTTGGAAGCAGTCTATAGCCATACCACCCTGACCATGCCAGATCTCATCCCAAATTATGGAAGCAAAGTTGTGAGTTCGTGTGTATGTAAAAGAGAAATAATTTGTTTCTTTTCCATTTAAATAGTAAATATGAGTATGATTCAACACATATAAAGTGAGTCAGCCTGTTGTGTGAAGGATTAGGCTGGAGTGCTTGTGTCTGTCTCATTACCAACTGCGCTGTACACTCCAGGGAGTTGAACAGTGGTGGAGTGCTGTTGGAGGGAATTCCAACAAAAGAAAAGGAAAGATTATTTGGCATTTTGTTTCACAAATTGGTCTGAAAGGATTAAATTAAATTTTTGCTGATTTACTGTTAACTCACACCCTCTGCCATATGCAAACTAAGAAAGATTTAGAGATCTTCTTTAGTAAAATCCCTTGTCATATGTGGCTGCTTTCACTGTCAAATAATTCAGCTAAATACAGGTTGAATTCAGGGACTGAGTCAATTGTGGAGGTCTTGTGAACGTAGAAGAAAGGGAGAGTCTTTAGAGCCATCTACCAGAAACTTACTGGTTTGCAGACCACTGGAGAGTTGGTGTTCTCTGTCTGCTGCAGGATTTTGTTTGGCCTAGTCCCTTCTTAGGATGTTCTGCTGGCATCTGCTGCTGACGTCTGGGGCTGATGAACATAAAATATAATTTTTCTCTACTCAGTCAGTGGTTCTGTCCTGACTCAGTTCTTGCTGTGTTGCCCATTCTCTGCCACTTTCTCCATCTGGATCCTTGGCCTAATCACTCCACTCTGTGTAGCCACATGGGAACCAGGAGAAACTTGGCAGATCATTCCGGACCCTCTTTATCTGTGTTCATTTTACTCCATTTCCACAGTGTTACTGCTCCACCCAATGGACACACAAGGTCCTTTGCTCCAGTCTCTTCCAAGCGTCCCAAATGGAGAAGTGGACAAGAGCTCCTTGTCCTCAGCTTCCTTATCAAACTAAGTGACACCTCCTCTCCTCAATGCCAAACCCAGAAAAGAGAAATGAGACATATCTGAAAGCTTCCCTGCCTGGTATTTTCTCTATACTCCCCTAGGACTTGGAGTGTCCGTTTATTTCTTCTTGTCAGCCTAAGATTTCCCTCTGTCATCTAGTTCATAGAGCTGAAATTATGATTGGTAATTTCTTCCTCAGAAATGCTTCACATTCAAGTCTAATGACTTGTTGAAAAATCATATTTGTAGTATTTTAATCTGCATATTGGTATTTTATTTTCCTCTTGCACTCCTACTCTAATTTTAATTAATTTGAAGTAGACAAGTGCCTGGGGCTGACTAAGGAGAAGGTAATATTATTAAAATGCAAATGATAGCAGCCCCTTAAAACTTTGTTCAAATATGATTTCTATTACATGCACCAAACTACTGATTCCTTTCTATTTAAATTTATTATATTTATGATAGCATATCAACTATGTAAGAACTCAATACCCAAACCATATTACATGACCTTAGTTCAAGTCATTTTGTTTCTATTAATTTCTATCAGTTAATGTGTTACCCTTTGTCAAACAAGAAAAACACATATTGCGATACTCTATGAAAATAATCTTTTGCTATAGCTTGTATAACAATAAAAAGCAAGGACAGGCATGGTGGTTGACTCCTGTAATCCTAGCACTTTGGGAAGCTGAGATGGGCAGATAGCCTGAGCCCAGGAGTTTGAAACCACCCTAAGCAACATGGCAAAATCCCACCTCTACAAAAAAATCCAAAAATTAGCCCGGCATGGTGGCACATGCCTGTAGTCTCAGCTATTTAGGAGTCTGAGGTGGAAGGATCACTTGAGCCCAGGAGGTTGTAGTGAGCTGAGATCAAGCCACTGCACTCCAGCCTGGGTGAGTGAGACCCCCTCTCAAAAAAAAAAAAAAAAAAAAAAAAGAGGGCTCTTAAATCGCTTGTGACATTGAGTAGAATTTTTAATAAGCATATAATATTTTAAGTTAAAATAATTGAAATGCTAATTGTAATATATTTAAGTGCTATTCAAATTAGTCATCAATTTACATTTATTAATGTAAGTGGGTGAGCATTCTTTCTCCCAATCTCTCCTTTCTTCTTTCATTCTTTTCTTTTTTTTTTCTTTCTCGCTCCCTTTTTTCTTTCATAATCCATTTTATTCTTTCTCAAGGGATTCCAGCATTTGTCCTAGTATGTTTTACGCAGAAAGAAGCGGTTAAGGAAAGTGTCCAAGACATGGTAAGCCGAATGTAGAACGAGGCAGTCATAGTGAGAGGATTGTCCACTCTGTTATGCATGATTGAGAGTCATCTTTATTCCTAAATTACGTTCTTTCATTATTACTGTTAACTTTTCTCTTAAGTCCACATTATTTAAAATTTACTTAACATGCTTTTCTTTCACAGTTAAATCCTCATGCACTTAAGTTCCTCAAATAAAGCACTGCCTTCTTAAACAGAAATACTAATTTATTACAAATATGCATATTAAATCCTGAAAAAAGCATAGAATTCCTGTTACCATTAAAATAAAGGAGATAACTTGCCTGGCCATGTGAAAATCTCTTGTCCAGAGGACAGTAGCAAGGTCATAGCTATTTCATATTTTCTTATTGATATTACATACATCTTCTTTGAAGATCTTATCCATTGTATAAAATTTCATTTCCATGTATTTAAATTTTTTCCTTAATACATTTAATATAATTAAGTTTAAACAAATATGTTTAATTTTTATAGGTCACATTTTTTCTGAATTGAATTCTCTTTCTTTGCAATGGTATTAAAATTTGATGAAGTAAAACTGGTACAAAAATTGTGATACTAATCAATAGGTCCTCATAAGTTCTTGCACAACTGGAGATGAAAAGTGTCATGTTTAAAAATGAAGAGTTAAACAAAAACGACAAAAATATGGAAAACCTTAGGATTTTAATTTGTATTTTATTAAAGTTTAGCTGACGTTAATAACTTGAAATAGTTCATTTTATAATTACCTATATGCTATCTACAACCTAACTATTCATAATGAATGCATGTATTTTACATATTTAATAACAAGATAAAATGTAGTAGTAAAGACTGAAGTGTTGTTTATAACTAATAATGTAACACATTTTCTTTTTGTAGAGGAAGCAATGAGATAGGAAGAAAATAAAATCAATAAATCAAAAATGGTAAAAAAAATGCCAAAATGAAATCAAATATAGAATTTTCACACTGCTGTACAAATTTAAGACATAAAACTACTTGTGCTTTTTTTCTGTTTCAGCACATGGAAATTCATGATTGGTTGATTACTTTGGTTTTTATCATTTTCCAATTTCTAAAACATTTATTAAGTATTTTCAACAGAAAAGAACAGTATGTGCTCTTTAAATATTGGTTAAGAAAATTCTCTTGGATAAAATAAATATTAACACTTTGGCATAAAATGTAAGTTGTTACCATATTTTGCTCAAACTATCTCAGTATTTTTGTTATTGGAGGAATATTATAACTTCTAAATTTAATTTTTGTGAAAGTTAAGAGCAAATCCACAAGTGAATAGCGAATGATCTCTTGTTCTCAAGCCTCAAGAGCTTAGTCTGTAATACTGTGTGCTGTGTTCTTTGAAGGCATTCTTCTTGATTCAATTTTTGGCAATTAGGCGCTTATTAGAGTAAAGCAGAATACTACTCCAGTCTTGTTTTCCACTAAAGAAATACTGTGTCTCATCTCTATGCCAGAAGTCAGTATACTTCCAGTCTAAGTGGGAATTCGCGGAGTTCGGGAATGCTTCTGTATTGTTAAATTACATGGATAGATGGCTTGAAGCTTTGGGTCAGTGGAAACTTTCAGATTCTTTCTTTTTTTTTTTTTTGAGACAGAGTCTCCCTCTGTCCCCCAGGCTGGAGTGCAATGGTGTGATCTCGGCTCACTGCAACCTCCACCTCCCAGGTTCTAGCAATTCTCCTGCCTCAGCCTCCCAAGTAGCTGGGATTACAGGTGCCCACCACCATGTCTGGCTAATTTTTGTATTTTTGGTAGAGATGGGGTTTCACCATGTTGGTCAGGCTTGTCTTGAACTCCTGACCTCAGATGATCCACTGGCCTCGGCCTCTCAAAGTGCTGGGATTACAGGCATGAGCCACCGCGCCCGGCCAAGTTTCAGTTTTATATGAATACCATATGCTTATCATATATGCCCCTCCCATACACACACACAGAGACACTGAATTAGGGAGCCAATTAGCAAACAGATACTTGGTAAGCAAGGCATCCTCTAGCAAACTCATCAACTAATACCTTTCTCTGCAAAATTTGAGCTCGTGCTGTTCTGATGGTTAATATAATAAAATGATTGAGCTATAAGCATTAAAAAATCAGCTCAAATAATCAAGTAATATGTAAGTTAGATTATGTCAAATCCCTGTTCAAAACCTTGTAGAAGTTTCCAATTTCACTCAGTATAAACCAACACATTAAAATTGTCTTTTAAAGCCTGCATGGTGTACATCCCTTTCTCAGGAGCACTCACAGAAAATGAAATCAGATATTGACAGTGATGTTATTTTTATTTATGTTTTTAAGTATTCTATTAACAGGAAGACATGATTTTTTAATATATTTAACATAAAAATATATTTTACTGATCTATTTATTATCCTCTACTAACCACTATATACTGATCATGACCCTAATATATATGCATGCGAATATATATATCTCACACCTAAAAGGTTGATTATGTTTATATAGTACCATTATGCATTGTGTCTTTAGTGTATAAATTTATCTCAAAGAGTCTTATACCGAAATAAAATCTTAAGTAAACAAAAAGAAGCAAGAGCATATTTAATAATAAATAACATGCTATATTCATATGACGTGATATATTGCCACTAAAAGTGCTTTCTATGCTCATTCATATTGGTGTAGAAAATGTTTATGATAAAAGTTTTAGTAAAAACAACAGATCAGTGACATATGATTACAAGTAGGTAAAAACAAACAACCTTAGAACAGCAAAGCCGAAAATAAGAACAAAGATAAATCAGGTATAGACAAGAGACTGGAAAAAGTAGGTCACATTTTTATGATTTTTTTTTTTTTGGATAATGATTTTAAAAGTTTAAAAATGTTTCTGATCTAACTTAATTTTATTTTATGAGCATATATTAATAATGGAAAAGTGATTAGATTATTTAATTAAACCCAGCTTGCATAGATGATTTGATTTAATTTATAACTGTACTTAGAGTAAGCAATTCATGCTTCCCAAATTATCATTTTTTTATCTCCTTTAGGATAGACATGATTTTTAAATCATGATTAAATAATACATAATTTTAATGTAATTTACTTATATTCACATAATTTCGTATTAACTTATGTAGCTAATGTGGAGAATTATTCAACAACTCTTGAAATACATTTTCATAGATATAATAATCTATATATTTAGTAAAAAATATGTGTAAAAGTTTAAAAGAACAATTCTGCCCCCTTCCCACATTAAACTAGTTTCCGGTATTTCTTTATAATGGAATAAAACAGATAATTTCAAAATATTTTTGAATAATCCATTACCTTATATATTTGTTTATGTTTTCCTTTCGTAAAATGAAACATTGTATGCTATGAAAAATTAATTTCAAACGTTCATATTATTAAATACATTTTTTACTTCTGGTTTTTAATACTATATATATTTATCTTAATGCTCTCATTTCTTTCTTAATATAATAAACTAAATTGCTTTGCTTTGCTTTCTGTCTTCTTCTTCTAATTGGCTTCATTTTTCTTTGTTTAATATCCATTTTTCTGCCTACTTATGTCTCTGAGGGAATGCTTGTCAGATTCCTCTACAAAGGAAATATACTCCTGTGAGGACCCAAATTGGAGGTCTGGACCGATTCTCTTTCAGCACAATTTTTTTTTCCATCTTATTTGTCATATGGCATTTTGTAAAATACTTCCTATCCAGGGTTCTTCAAAAGGACACATTTTATCTGTGGTAGAAAACAAAAGTTGTTTATTTTTTAGAAATGTACATAAAGAACAAGTATTAGAAAGCATTTAATTTTGGTAGTGGATAGAATCTGAGGTTTTTTCTTTTGCAGCATGTAACCTGGAAAAATACCAGATGAGATGTTTTGGGGAACATTATTTGTAAGACTGTAACAAATCTTAAGATCAGAAAAAGGAAACATCCTTTGCTGTAGAGCTATGTCTATATTACAACATTTTTGCTTTTGATGCCTCTTCTTTCCATGTGGATGCACTCATTATCACCTCTAGTTTTTATCTGCCTTTGAAGGGAACTCTCTCGTTAAAGTACTCACAGAACTTCGCAAACTAAACTAAATTACTGTGAATTCTCTAAGGAGAAAATGCATTTTTGAAATATTAATAAGAGGTTTGCTTAGCAAGATTACCTAACAGCTATAAAAGAAAGAGCATTTAACACCACCACCCATGGAAAACAGATCCATGGATTCTAAGCAAAACACTGTATCACATATACTAATAATACAGGAAACTTGAAAAAATGTTCATAGAATAATGAAATAGAATTGTTTCCAGTTATTAAATCAATTATAATATACTAATGTATGTTTTTTAGTACTTTCAAATACAGATTCTTTAAGTGAAATTGTTCCATTCTGTCTTTCAATTTCAGTGTTAAAGGTACAAATTAAAACTTAGGTTAACTCTACTTTGTAAAAGAGGAAGGGAGATTGATTTTAGGCAGAGAGTGAATGTAGAAAACAAAGAGAGTAATTAAAAAAACAACTACTTTCACTTCCAAGATTCAGTTAGGTTTTCAGAAAACATTAAAGATGAAGAAAGGGGTGGGGTTGAAAAACATAGATTTGCTTTTAACTGTAGTTTTGTTTAAAGTGCTAAGTTGCTGAGAAATCTCAAATAATAGATAACAACTGCTGTTGTAGCATTTTACTGCGTGCAGGGGTTTATGGTCAAATAAAAATTTAAGGGCATTTGGACAAGCACTATAATTGTTATTGGTGTTTCTTTCATAATCTCCTACCACTGATTTTACAGCTAAATTGGAAGCATTATCTGAATTAGATATGTGATTAGCACCTTGCTGACCAACACATGAGAGGCTGCTGGATTGTTTTTCTTTCCTTCTTCCTAGTAATTGTTTCCCATTCTTCATTTTACTATAACTTTAAATGATAAAAATCACATTTTCAGGGTGGGAAGGGAAGGACCTCAAATTTAGAAAACCCCAAGAACTATGTGTCCGTGTGTGGTGGAATTGAGAGTAGGTGGTCTAAGGGGTCATTTGACCTACCAAAGGGGTCAGTGGAAGAAAAATAGTGTGCAAACCATTAATTTTGCACTTGTTTACACAAGTGTAATTTTGTTTTGCTTGTTTATTGCCACTCTGATGACAGAAACAGTTTTTCCTTGTCTTAGTAGCAGGCTTTTGGTCCTCTTCCCTAAAAAATACTTTGTGGTAATGAACTTGATGATTATGTTTAATAGAGCTGTCATTAATCTGATACTTTTAAGTATGGAATGACCTGTGACTATTTTGAAGTCTTCAGAGATTAACTCTAGCAGATAGGTATATTGTGGCTTTAGTGTTTACTTTTCCATAAAGGCATCAACTTAAATTTGAAGCAAATAATATGTTTCTGCAATCTAGAAATAAGTACTTTGGAGAATAGGTTTTCAATAATAGCAGATTATTGGTTTAATATATATCTTTAAGATCTTTTATATGCATTTTATTCATTATCAGTGTTACAAGATCTTGGGTATTAGTACCATTCTATTTCAATTTGATAGCTATCTCCTACTGAGGTCTGTTTTAAAGAAATATAATTAGGTTAAATTGTCCTTCTGGCAAAGTAAGTTGGCAGAATTTCTGCATAATGTTATTATTTTGTAATATAAATAAAGGTCAAAATGAATTGAGAAGATCTCCTTTTCACCCAATAAACATCTTTCATTTAAAAGTTTCATTGAATGTTTATAATGTACCAATCACTATGCTGAGGATGGAACATCAGACATAAACAATCTCTAGACTCCTAAAGCTTATAGTGTATTGGGAAGACTAGTATTGAACAAATAAAATCATTCCATAGTATGAGTATGACATACTATGTTGAGAAAATAATTTAAAATGTTTAGAATTCTAACAAAGATAATTCATCCCGAAGTTTTCCTGAAAATATTCATGTAATAGTTTAAGATGAATATGAAGTTTGAATAAATATTTCACTGTACCCCCCAAAATGTGTTGTGAATACAAAAAAATTACTTTTCTGAATATTTTATTTAACAATTGCTAAACAACTAGTTTAACACTCTTTACTTTCCTGATTTGATTGATGGTTCTCAATATTTTGGCCATCTAAATACACTTGAGGAATAAAATATATATATTTCTGGCAGTAAACTGCCTCAATTAGGTATGATCCTTAAAATATGGAAGGTTTATATCAGAATCGTGTGTTGGTTTTGGAGTTGGCATGAGTAGGTTGAAAAAAAAAATCCCATTTCTTTTTTTATTTTTATTTTTTATTTTGAGACAGAGTCTCGCTCTGCTGCCCAGGCTGGAGTGCAGTGGCCTGGTATCTGCTCACTGAAACGTCCACCTCCCGGGTTCAAGTGATTCTTCTGCCTCAGCCTCACGAGTAGCTGGGACTATAGGCATATGCCATCATGCCTGGCTAATTTTTTTTGTATTTTTAGTAGAGACGGGGTTGTGCCATGTTGCCTAGGCTGATCTTGACCTCCTGACCTCAAGTGATCCACCCACCTCGGCCTCCCAAAGTGGCGGGATTACAGGCATGAGCCAGCGTGCCCAGCCAAAAATCCCATTTCTTAATTCACTTTGGCACCTCCTACTAATAGGCAGAAAAACTTGTTACCTTAGTTTTCTTTGCTATCCTTTCCACTAATGACAGGCTCACAGGTTTAGAAATTCTTACACACATGGTAGGGAGTTCAGAGAATTCATAGCTAAGTCTCTCAGTGGAGCTGACATGACAGATACAGCAAGAACGTGATAAAAATAATACAAATGTGTAAATGACTACAAATATTTAATCACATGACATTTATTCTCTAGAAGTAATTACTACTGTTTACAGGATGAGAAAAAAGCACAGTTTTTCCTGAAATTAGACTTTTTTCCATTGAAAAAGTAATCACATGCTATACCACTTATCTGGCCCTTCAATTAGCTTTTAAAAAAATGAATATATACATATATATGTGTATGTATAAAGGATCTTCAAACAATCTTAAATGTTTCTATTATTAATGAAAAGCCATAAGAGTTATTTTTAAAATCTCCAGAGTTTTCTAACACTCAGCCAATATCTTAACAATGCAGAAAAACATCTTTTAAAAATAAATAAACTTTTGGAAACAGAATCTGTTACTTGAAAGGCATAGTTTACTTTTTGGAAGTCAGATTTTCCAGCTCATGTGGAATTAAAAATTAGGTCACATACAGAAGTAGTTTCAATGTCAGGCATAGTCCCTTACGGCCATGTACTCAAGTTAATGTGGAAAGAAAGGGAGGATCTATGGTAAAAGTGGGGAGGAAGTGAGGGAAGAGGGAAGAAATGGGATCCAAAATCTCTCTGTCACTGACAGAAATCCAGCACCAGCAGTGTTGTTCTCACTCACATATAGGCTGGAAGCCAGGCTGACCCCAAATGATTCTCACTGGAAAAGGAGAGCTACTTGCAGTAGTAACTACTCATTGAGTTTAAAATGTTAAGCCTTACCCCTAGACATGTGCAATGATTGCACATACAGAGCAGCTGGAGGAAACTGACTCAGGATGTCACTGATAACAGAGGGAAAGAAGGGTAGGCAGAAGGCATCAAGGGGAACTAGGCTAATGCATAAGTGTATATGCTTACAGCAAGCATTTCAGTATTACAGCCATCATTTGCTCATTTAGTTTTTTTCTTTTATATTGCTATTCTTAATTGTTCTCAAAAATAGAAAAAACAAAATAGATTTCTGTGAAAATGAAAGCTGTGAATTCAACCTCCTACAGTCAAAACAAAATTACAGCTTCTTCCTCTATCCCAGCATTTCTTCTTTACTTTTATTTGTAACCCATTATTCTATTGCTGTATACATTTTGTTAATGTGAAGAAAAGAGAATTACCTATGATTTTTAAAGCAAACTGTCTGTTTTACATTTACCCTCCCATGACAGCATCCATGATTTCATTTATATTAACTGAAATGACATTAAGTTTAGTCTGTTCAGACTGTTTTGCCCTCCCCACCTGTTGGATATGTTAATTCAGTAGTCTCACTTCCCTCGTAACCACCATAATAATGCTGGGCACATGGCTTAGGGCACCAGAGTGCTATATTGCCTGTTTCACAGATAAGCATATGATATATGCCCAGCCAGTCAGTGTTAGTGCTGTTCATTAAAAATAGTTCAGAATTGGCTATTTATTTCCTCAGAAGAGGGATATTAACCTTTAGTATCCCTCTAAACATACAAATAAGCATAAGACTAGAGACTGAAAGGAATTAAAATGTAAATTAAAATGAAAAATCATTTTAATGATAATGATAGTAGAGAACTCTTTACTTCTCTGAGGACAGGCAGGAAATCATTAGGATTATTTTATTTTCATTAATTGTACATATGAAAAGTACATGACTATGCAGAAATAAAATATGTTAAGATTTGTTTCAGGAAAATGTAATCATGTCACAATATAGTTAATCATAAAAATTCATTAGTTCATTAATCTTAAAAGTCTTCCTATTCCTGAGAAAACTCCATTATGTCTGGGAGTTCCCAAATGTCACACGTATTGAAGAATCCGTCATTTCCACTAAGTTAAAGTCATTCTGCAAGTCACTTTCATCACCGGTGAGGACTCTAGGGCACTTTTAGCTGCTGAACAGAAATTCATGGATTTCTACATTATAGCAGTTCTCCGGTGGTGGATACCCTAGCCCTGGAGAGGTCAAAGCAGTAACGCAGTCTATGGTGGACTGAATGTGTGGGAATGAACACTCTCTTTTGTGAGACAGCGAGGCTGATATTTTTTGATAAGGCATCAATGTATTTTAGAATTCTTAAGTTCAAGGAAATAGGACAGAAAGTGATTTGAAAAATATGATCCTCTAGAATTAGTATTTCTGTTCATTTCCAATGATAAAGTTTTAGTTATTGAGTAAAACTCAGCATATCCATCCAGTTTATTTTTCTTTTAACATGTGATAGCCTTCACAAAGGTCCTAGGCCACTCTGCCTATATTTTATTTAGTCTATACATCTAAGGGGTTTTCAAAAGCAAGCTATTTTATTAAATGACTTAATTTCAAGTCAAATAATTTTGCAGTCACTCTAAGTTTTAGATTATATTTTATTTAATTTCAGATGTAACACATAATCATGGTAAACAAGAAAATTCAAACAATAAATGAGTGTACACAAAGAAAACTAAGTTGTTTTTCCATGCCAGGATTACGAATTTCTCCTTCTTATGGAGGAAAACAAAACAAAAACTCAGTAATTTCTTGCCTATCCTTTTTAGATAATGTCCATATTGAAACAAATACAAGAAGCTGTCTGCAGTGGGTTGAATGTTGACCCCCGCCCCCAAAGATGTTTCCATGTCTTAATTCCCTGAAGCTGTGAGTGTTATCATATTTGGAAATATCAATTTTGCAGGCGTAATTAAGGATCTTACCTTGAAGAGATCATCCTGCATTGTTTGAACCATAAATGCAGGGACAAGTGTATTTACAAGCCACACACAGAGGGCAAGATAGACACAGAAGAGGAGATGTGACAATAGAGTCTGAGATGGGAATGATTTTGTGTCCGGAATTCGTGGGTTCTTGGTCTCACTGACTTAAAGAATGAAGCCGCGGACCCTCGTGGTGAGTGTTACAGCTCTTAAGGTGGCGCATCCGGAGTTGTTCGTTCCTTCTGATGTTCAGATGTGTTCGGAGTTTCTTCCTTCTGCTGGGTTCGTGGTCTCGCTGGCTCAGGAGTGAAGCTGCAGACCTTTGCGGTGAGTGTTGCAGCTCATAAAAGCAGCATGGACCCAAAGAGTGAGCAGTAGCAAGATTTATTGCAAACAGCGAAAGAACAAACCTTCCACAGTGTGGAAGGGGACCCTAGCGGGTTGCCACTGCTGGCTCGGGCAGCCTGCTTTTATTCTCTTATCTGGCACCACCCACGTCCTGCTGATTGGTAGGGCTGAGTGGTCTGTTTTGACAGGGCGCTGATTGGTGCGTTTACAATCCCTGAGCTGGACATAAGGGTTCTCCACCTCCCCATCAGATCAGTTAGATACAGAGTGTGGACACAAAGGTTCTCCAAGGCCCCACCAGAGCAGCTGGATACAGAGTGTTGATTGGTGCACTCACAAATCCTGAGCTAGACACAGGGTGCTGATTGGTGTGTTTGCAAACCTTGAGCTAGATACAGAGTGCCAATTGGTGTATTTACAATCCTTGAGCTAGACATAAAGGTTCTCCAAGGCCCCACCAGAGCAGCTAGATACAGAGTGTCAATTGGTGCATTCACAGACCCTGAGCTAGACACAGGGTGCTGATTGGTGTATTTACAATCCCTGAGCTAGACATGAAGGTTCTCCACATCTCCACCAGACTCAGGAGCCCAGCTGACTTCACCCAGTGGATCCTGCACCGGGGCTGCAAGTGGAGCTGCCTGCCAGTCCCACACCATGCGCTCGCACTCCTCAGCCCTTGGGTGGTCGATGGGACTGGGCGCCGTGGAGCAGGGGGCGGCGCTTGTAGGGGAGGCTCCAGCCGCACAGGAGCCCATGGAGGGGGTGGGAGGCTCAGGCATGGCAGGCTGCAGGTCCCGAGCCCTGCCCCGTGAGAAGGCAGCCAAGGCCTGGTGAGAAATCGAGCGCAGCACGGGTGGGCTGGCACTGCTGGGGGACCCAGTACACCCTCCGCAGCCGCTGGCCTGGGTGCTAAGCCCCTCATTGCCCGGGGCCGGCAGGGCCGGCCGGCTGCTCTGAGTGAGGGGCCCGCCAAGTCCACGCCCACCCGGAACTCCAGCCGGCCCGTAAGCGCCGCGCGCAGCCCGGGTTCCCGCTCGGGCGTCTCCCTCCACACCACCCTGCAAGCTGAGGGAGTCGGCTCCCGCCTTGGCCAGCCCACAAAAGGGCTCCCACAGTGCAGCGGTGGGCTGAAGGGCTCCTCAAGTGCCGCCAAAATGGGAGCCCAGGCAGAGGAGGCGCTGAGAGCGAGGGAGGGCTGTGAGGACTGCCGGCATGCTGTCACCTCTCAATTTGACCACAAGCCGAAGAAGTTGGCGAACACCAGAAGGTAAAAGAGAGATGGAACAGATTAGTCAGTAGAGCCTGTAGAGGGAGCATAGACAGCCCTGTTGACCCCTTGATTTCAAACTTCTGGCCTCCAGAGCTGTGAGAGTATAAATTTCTGTTGTTTTATATCATCAAGTTTGTGGTAATTTGTTACATCAGCCCTAAGAATTCAATATACTGATCTTTAATTAAAATAGTAACACAGTATAGGCACTGATTTTTACTATTCATTTTGCACTTTGGTTCCCTTGGATTTTTTTTTCGTGTCAACATATATAAATGCACCAAATTTTATTAATCTCTTAAAAGCGTTTTGTTATTTCTCCGTATCATAATTGATCTAACCAGTATTCTATTAATATTTATAATGTTTATTATTGATTGGTACCTATCTTAGTCCGTTTACTATTGCTATTGTCAACCGAAAATAACCAAAAAGGCCAGAATCTAGTTCGAAAAGGGTTTTTTCATTTGAGAAGGTTGAAGATGGTCACATAAGAACATAGATTCAATTTGTCCTGAATATGTATGAGGATTAGCAGCAGTAATAAGTCAGTTTTTAAAGAAGAAAAAAGGCAGTTCCTAAACTTTTTACCAAGAATTTGAAGAAAAATAACATAAGCTATTAATCGGTTGTATATTGGTCTTTGTCTCACAAATTCCAGAAACATGATGATACTGGGTGAAGAAGGTAGTTTGGAAAAAAAATGTCTTTAAAAAATTGCCCCTGGGTATGGGTGCCTGGCCATGACTGAAGTCCCATACTCAATTACATGTCTCTCTAGGCCTAATAAATTTGGCTCCCTCACATAGTTAAGAGAGTTCTATACTATTTTTCTTTTCTCACTTTAAGGGAATAGTTGAGGCTGGATAAAGAGAGAATTGTGAGAAAGCAAAACAATTTATCACTGTATCAGTTTGTAAATAAATTGCTGTCTTGCTTGGTATGTTTCAAGAAAATTCAAACTCATTATGTTAAAAATTGAGGTTTTATTTCTATTTAGTGATCCTATTATATTCTATATCTCAGTTAAGAGAACCCCAAATTTTTCAGGTAAGCAGGTAGAATCTAAGTGATTCCTTCCAGTGCTCTCATACCTCTTATCAATTTGTCATCAATTACTAGAGAATCCCAGCGATGTCTTAAATTTCTGGTTTTGCCTCTTCATCCTTATTTCCACTGAACTTTAGTTCAGATGCATATCATGTCTTATAAGGCCTGCTTCAAATCTCTCTCCTCTGGCCACTCATTTCTCCTCTCTTCATTACCTGTATTTCATTTTCCACATTTCCAAAAGAGCTGCCTGTCAACAAAATAAATCCGATTACCTCATTTCCCAGCTTCAGACCTCCCTTGGCTTTCTCTTGCCCACAGGATTGAGTCAAGCCCTCCAGTCTTACTGTAGTCTACCCTCCCAGCTCTTTGGCACCTGTTTGAACCATTTCTCAAATCCAGTTATAGAATTTCCATCATTTTCTGAGTACAGCAGGTTTTGCCATGGCTTCATGCCATTTTTTGAGCTGTTTCTCTGCCTGAAAACCTTATCTCCTTCTTTACCTGAAGGCTTCAATGATATTTTTAAAGGCTGAACTTGTTCATTCCTCTTGGAGAATTACCTCATAATCCATGGCAGAGCAACTGGCTCCATCCTCAGTGTGCTGTGACCACATTTTATTCTTACCTACATAGTGGCACTTCCCTTGCTTTATCATAATTTGCATGTTAACATGTCTGTCTCCACTGGCTTTCATGTTTACAGTGAGCACAGAGCCTAGGCCATTACCTGACACATTTTAGTCATGATTTTCTGATTCTTGAATAAATAACTAGCTAAAATTATACTTCTCCTATGAGAACATACCTGTTGTCAGTGAGGCAAATGCACTCTGTATATTTGAGGTTTACAAAGGCCATGATGTTCTCTGTGAATAACTGAGGCAGTGGTAAGCAGTTTATTTCAAACCAGAATTGATTATGTATATTGTTTGAAGAATTGTCAATCTTTATTAAATTTGCTTTTAATTTAAATTTGATCTTAATGTCAGCAGAAGACTAAATACTGTTTATATAACACATATGGCATATTTTAGAAAATATTTAAATTTTGCATGGTGTTTGAATGAAATCCTAATCTGATATATTTATGAGTGTTAAATACTAGTAAAACTAGTATTCAAATAGTAGTTAACTACTAGTAAAACTAGTAGCACAAAATTTTTAAAAGCCTAATATTATGTTGCCCTATTTTCAACTTCAGTGTAAGAACTCAATAGAAATTAGCAAGAAAAAACTATGTACTAGATTGACCTGAGGCTTTAGACTACCAGAAAAGAGGATAGCCACCTAATGAAGACAAAAAACACATTCTCTTTAACTTTGAAGTAACAGTTAAATTTCGGTGGCATTTTATGACTTCCCACAGCCTAATTAAGAAGGGTCATTAGGCTTTCAAAACACAATGTGACATTGAAATATGAATAATACATTTTTTTCTTGTTTAAATGACGTTAACAAATGTTTCCCATCTTTAATACCCATTATGCTATATCCCCAAGGACCTTTAGTAAATTTAGGCATCACTTTCCAAAGAAGATTTCTTAACAAAGATGTAAATATAGTCAAAGCACACTCAGAAGTTCAATGCAGGTTCCAATGACTTACTGTGTTTTTGTGCACTGAACTCTTATTCCATTTTCCTGCAAACTGGTATATATTGAGTACAGAGAACACTGTGTGTAATACTCTTAGTTTCCTACTCTTTACATTTTTATAATTCTGTTTCTCTTTTCTACTAGGGTGTAATCTCTTTAAGAGACAATCCTGTGACTTTATTTTCCCATGAATTTTATCCTACCACCTCATACGAGGCCAATGTTTAATAGACATAATTTGAATGAATAAGTAAATGAATAAATAAACAATTGTGTACCTTGCCTAAAAATAAATTTAGTTAGGAGAAAATAGGATATACATCTATCCTATTATCTATATAGATATCCTATCTGTATCCTATTATCTATCTATCTATCTATCTAGACAGATATCCTATAAGAAAAATCTATATACTTGTAATGCCTAAATGAGTATATATATATATATATATATATTCAAATTTCTCTCTATTCATTTATGGGTTAAAATTTATCCAATTTGAGAGATGAGCTTAAGATTTATAATAAACAATGATTAATATGAAATTGATAGGGTCTTCTTAGTGTTGTGGAAGGAGTCCATGCAAGTGAGGGTCTCTGAACCTCAACTTTATTAATTTTACACTAATTCTGCTTCTGCATTTAGTACTGAAGCAGCACAGAAGTCTTCTTGGTGGCTGGATTTTGAATCTTTTAGGTCATCATTATCTGAGGCAACTCTCCTTGCTCTGGATGAACTCGAGAGAGATGACATCACACGGTTTCATGTAGGAGATATGCCCTGAAGGAATTCTGTTTCCATTAAATGCAATAGAACTTACTTTGAGAGTAATTTTAAAACTGTATAGGAACTATTGTCATTTTTAGGTATATTTCTTTAGTTGTCTTGCATAAAATATAATTTATCTAATTATTTAATAGGGATATGCTGATTATTAAGATTAATCTGAGAGTCAACTTTATGGATACATATATAAAGTGTGAGGATGAAATAAGAGTGAGAGGCATATGCATAAATGTATATATAGTCAGAGTGAGCCTGGGAGAGTTCAAATACACATACATGCATTCTATTCATTCAGTAGTGAGAATTATTTTTCCCAGCACACCTAGTCACCCTCACAAAAAATGGCCTTACCTTCATTTACTTCAGGGCACAGCTGGCCATTTGAACTTCAAGGCCTAAGATTACATCTGGGAAATCTGTTTTTTTTCCAATTGGTTTCATCGGAGGTCTAAACCACCCAATCTCCATTCTTAATTCCTGTCTTGCTTATATCCAATTTAATGACCATCTGGATTCTGTTGTTGGCAAAAGGATGTTACAAATCCCATTGGTCATTGGTGCAGGTTTTAGCCACAGCTACAGAGGCAAGAGAGGACTGGAAAGACTCAATTTGGCTGCTATTCATGCTATTTATATTGAAACTGTCTCATAAAGTCCGACAAGTGTATAAGGGTTACTTCTGTTCACTGCCAGCCCGGCTGCTGATCCCATGTCGCACTGCTCTCAGGCTTCATACTTGAGCCCCCTGAGACTTTAGTTCTCTTGAATTTATTCATCATTCTGTAAACCGATTCCTCTCAGAGGTCAGCATATTGGATGTATTTCAGATTAGGTTCGCCAGTGCTTGAGAAGTATGTTCTGATAGAGCAAGTATATATAAATACAAGGCTTACCGGCCACCTAGGTCTAATAACTGCAGTGTAAATCAAGATATTTACAAGTTTTCTACCTGTGTTATATCTTTTCCAAATTTGTCATCCAAATTTGTCTAACTTCTGTGACAATGATAGCATGTTAGTCAATTACTTTGAATTATCAGTGTCTTAAACTGTGAAAATAATCCCTTCTGTAAACCTCACATACAGATTCTGGTATTAGCATAAAAACTTAAAAAATTAAACACTTACTCATATCTCCAATCTTTTATCCATTGTCCTGTAACAGAGTTGTCATAAGTCATCTAGCATTTAAAACTTAACTTGGTCTAAACCAATGAAAGGCTCTGTTTAGTTGTTTTTGTTGTTTTTTTGTCCATGTGTTTTTTTTTTGTTTGTTTTTTCCACTGTTAATTCCAGGAAGCCAGGAGTGGGGCCTCATTCAAATTTGCATACGACAATTTATGGAATGAAAATGAATTTTATAAAATGCATGAATCCACTCTGGATGTTTGGTTTTTCAATAGAAAACATCTTTATTACTTTTGTGGATCATTTGCAAGTAAAACAGTGTAGTGAAAAGCATCCTGGATTTTAGATCAGTTTAGCACAAGCACAAAATGAGCTTGGACCATTTGTACTGTCAAAAGAGCTCAAAGGATGATGGAAAAAGCCCCAGAAGTCAGCTTGAATGGGGACTCACTGACTGAATAAAGAATAATTTGATCATCAAAGTAAATACTAATATTAATGAATTTAATCTATTAAATACAATAGCAAATAATGACTCAATGCAGATATAAAACAAGGAGTAGATTGAAAGTTTGGTGAGGAATAGGTTATTTATTGTTTCAAACTACTTCCTTACAAAAGATATGTTGATCACAAAGGGATATAGCATAATTTAACAGTGGAAAAGCTTGGCTCATATTGCCTTAATCAAACAATCAAAGCAAACATCATCAGCAAAGGGACAGATTAAAACCTGGTGTTACTTGATAAGGCACAATAAGAAGACCATAGTACCACTTCTGTGATGTTACTGCTCAACACCTAAAACCCAAATCTAATCTAGTCCAGACTGGAATACATTGTACCAAATAATGGTCATAATCATAGCTTATGATCTTAAAAATGTCAAGGTCAGGGAAAGTAAGGAAAGACTAAGGAAACGTCACAGAGTTAAGAAATATAAAGTCACGACAATTAATGCAACGTGATTGTGAACTGGATTTTTTTTATAAGCCATTATTGGGACATAGGATGAAATTTGAATGTGATCTGAAAAATTAATGGTAATAAAGTATAAATGTTAATTCATGGTTTTGGTGGTATATGGTGATTATATAGAATAATGGCCTTATTTGTAGGAAATATGCCTGAAAATATTGAAGGGTAATGAAGTATCAGATTGACAACTTACTACCCAAAATATTCCGGGAGGAGCGCAGGAGTTTGAGACCAGCCTGGGCAACATAGTGAGACCCCATGTCTAAAAAAAAGATAAAGAAAAAAAAATAGCCAGATATGGTGGCACGTGCCTGTAGTCCCTGCTACTGGCCAGGTGGGAGGGCCTGAGATGAGAGGATTGCTTGAGCCCAGGAGGTCCAGGCTGCAGTGAGCCATAGCCATAATCACATCACTGCACTCCAGCCTGGGTGACAGAGTGAGACCTTGTCTCAAAAAAAAAAAATGAACTTTTATTCCAAATTTAGTGTAAGTGGGTAACATTTTGTCAAAATAAAAAAGTTAAAAACTAAAAAGTAATTTTAGCATGATGATGAATTTATGAGAAATTGCACTATATTATTTCTACAATCTTAACCTGCAAAGTGCACACACACAAAAGCCTAAGACCAACTTTCAAAATAATGTGAAATTAATGGTTGAATTTTTAAATATTAAAGAAAAAGACTTTAGAAAGTAGACACAAATTGCAGTAGGTACTACTGATTTCAGTAGGATGCCTAAGAAATACTTAAAATATAAAGAGATGTAATTCCATGCATATTACTTTCTCAATGTGACTGTTGCTTCTCGGTGTCAGAAATTTTTATTTCTATTATTTTTATATACTGGAATGTACTTTTTGGCATTTATAGTACATATATTTACCTGCAAAAAAATATTATGAAAGATTCATACAGTTTGTGTTTATTGACCTCATTAAAAACCTAAACTATAATTGGCAAATAGAAAATCCATCTGTTTTACTAGAATGTAATAGATTTTGACTCTCAGACAGGGTAACTGAGTTATGTTTGGTATTGATATACATTAGTACCCACTTGTTCTTTCTCCATTTTTATCAGGTTATTCTTTCAAAACAAGCTCCCTAATGTTAGTTGTAGGCGTTATGTAAAAATATGATCTATTCACTTAGTTGCATATTACCATATTTTTCTTCTGGTGAGATAATGAAAATATGTTACTCATTAAACATTAATATCTCTTTTATTAAATCATGTAACTTGAGCTCTAAAATTGTATATGGGGTCTAATTATTAAGTTTAAGAGCTTGTAATAATTAAAATATTGAAGTATTGAACTATTGCTTCATCATTTTTGTTCTTAATTAACTTTTGCCTGATTTTCAGACTTCTATTGAAGAGAATATTTCAAGAATATTTCATGTTTTAAGATAAAATAATTGCTTACAGGATGATTACTAACTATTCACTGTGATCCAAGTTTAACACACAATTTTCAAAGAAGATCATCAATTTAATCATCCATGAAAAGGGAGAGAACTCCAATACAATGAAAACTGGTGATTAAAATATCAAAATCAGAAAAAGATAGGATGAAAATCAACCAAAGGACTGTCAGATTATCAAACTATTTCCAAAGTTTGTCCTCCCTATGCAGAGCCAAGGTAGAGAAACCTTTCCATGGAGTGTGAAGGTCTGAGATATAACAACATGGAAGTATTGCCGGTAACTACAGATGCTGGGAGAAGGCCCACATCAAACTGAGTCCTCCCAGCATGCTATACAGGTTGCTTGCCAGTACTCTGTTGAGTATAAATGGACTCAATTATTCTGGGCCAAACTGGTGGAAATGTTTTCTGCTAACGGTGCACATGGACACTGATTTAAACAAACCCATATTAAACATACACGTTGGCAACTATAACACTTGAAGTAATAGCGTATATTTTTCTGTGTATCAATGATGATGTGAGCATGTAATAGGATCCTTCATTTAAAGGTTCCTAAGTGAAGAAAAATATTGTTTATCTCCTTTTTTTTTTTTTTTTTTTTGAATTGGAGTCTTGCTCTATTGCCCAGGCTGGAGTGCAGTGACACAATTTCGGCTCACTGCAACCTCCACCTCCTGGGTTCAAGAAATTCCCCTGCCTCAGCCTCCTGAGTAGCTGGGACTACAGGCATGCACCACCACGCCCGGCTATTTTTTTTTTTTTTTGTATTTTAATGGAGACAGGGTTTCACCATGTTGGCCAGGATGGTCTCTATCTCCTGACCTCGTGATCTGCCTGCCTTGGCCTCCCAAAGTGCTGGGATTACACGCGTGAGCCACTGTGCCCGGCCTGTTTATCTCCCATTTTATAAAAGTCTTGCAATGATAAGTAATTGTTTTCCCAAATATGACATACCAACTAAAGTACCATCAACATACCGTGAGTAAATCAGCCATAGCACAGCTGATATTATTTCTGTCATTTCTAGAGTCTCTTCCCTGGATTGTACATACTATTGACTTTTTGTGTGTTTTTTGTTTGTTTGTTTTTGGCTATATTTATCTCCTTTTCTTATTCTATATATTCCTAGTTTCTGTATTCAAAAGAAGTGCAACTATTAACCTTGACCCTTGTTTTCTTGACCCTTCATTTTCTTTTCTCAAGTTTGATCTTTGATTCTTTCTTTGTAATGCTTACAGAATGATAGAGAAAATCACTCAGAATCCCTAGAAAATAACTGATCTTTACTCATATAGCTGTCAAATAACAGAAAACGTGATCCCTACTTGTCACCTAGGAATGTGACAACACACCACACCACCAATTCATCACTACAACCATCAGTCTGAAAGCCGATAAGATAGGATAGGAGAAAAAAAGAAGCAGTGTCTGAACAAGTCATAATCAAGGTTGAGAGCCTTTGTTGAGACAGGCTTGAACTGGAAAGGTTATGATTTAGAAATGAGATAATGTCTCTGACAAGACACAGGAAATTAGATGTTCCCATTGCAGGCAAAGATAGTCATCTGGAAAGCACAGTGGTCATAATTCAGACAAAAATGAAACTCAGGGAGGTCTAGCAAAAAAGTTGCAGTGAGCGACTTGACACTGGGAAATCGGGTACTCAAAAAAGAGGCTTAGTAATTAGAACTGGTAGATAAAGTAAGGATGTGGTCACAGTAACAATTCTGAGATGCACTTTATAAACCTAAACTCACTGTAGAAAAAATTAGCCATGTAGTTCATCAGATTGTGTTGCTTAAGCTTTTAAATTAGGTTTTTTTTTTACTGTCTCTGGGATAAAATAAATTCTGATATCATGAGTGAAAGAGTGTAGAATAAGACTGCACATTAAATACAATGGAAGGAAACTACAGAAGCAGGGAAACATGTTTGTGATCCTCTGAAAAGTGGTTAAATAGATTTTTTTTTTTTTTTTTTTTTGAGACGGAGTCTCACTCTGTCGCCCAGGCTGCAACCTCTGCCTCCCAGGTTCAAGTGATTCTTCTGCCTCAGCCTCCCAACTACAGGTGCATGCCACCATGCCTGGCTAATTTTTGTATTTTTTGGGGGGAGGGGGACAGGGTCTCACTCTGTCGCCCAGGCTGGAGTGCGGTGGCACTATCTCGGCTCACTGCAACCCCTGCCTCCCGGGTTCAAGTGATTCTCTTGCCTCAGCCTCCTGAGTAGCTGGGATTACAGGTGCGTGCCACTACTGCCTGGCTAATGTTTGTATTTTTAGTAGATATGGGGTTTCACCACGTTGGCCAGGCTGGTCTGGAACTCCTGACCTCGTGATCTGCCCACCGCCCTCCCAAAGTGCTGGGATTATAGGTGTGAGCCACTGCACTGGGCCGGTGAAATCGATTTTCATCTTATGACTATTAAACAAAACCACAGAATTAATTTCTGTTGGAAACCTTATTCTTTCTATATTCTATCTGGATAAGGTAAATTTTCAGTTTCTATTTCCAAAAATAATACCATCTCTCTCTTTTTTTTTCTAAATTCTCCTAGAACAAAACTGGTGAGTGCCCAAGTCACCCTTTTTCATACCCAATATTCTCAAAAATATGGTCTACAATCTGAGTCTTCACTTCCTCAAGAACTTTATGCAATTTACTCTTATTTGGTCTCTCTGTAAGGTAATATTGAGCCCTCCTATTTTCTAAAGTGCATTCCTCTTGTGGCGTCAGATTTACACTTCTCTTCTGGGTTTTCTTTTATCGTGTATCTCTGAATGGTCCTTCTCAGGCTGCTTTCCTTAATCTGCTCTTTGAATGTTTGTATCCCCTATGGTTACATATTGAATCTTCTTTTTTATTTTATTTTATATGCTTTTCTTTTAAATGTATCATTCACTTGTTTGAGAACCCATTTGTTCACTGAAGACATTTTCTGTTTTTTTTTTTTCGCAGCTAATTTTCCACTGATGAACTCTTTTGAGCTTAATCAAATTCCTAACTACCAATTTATATCTTTGGTAGGACATTAAGCAGAAAAATTCATAGATCCCACATGGAATTTGTTTTCTTCTGTGGAGAATTTGCTCCTCCTCATTATCTTCTTATACTTCCTATATTAATTAACAGCGTCAACCACATAGTCATTTCCAAGAGTTAAGCTTTAAGCAATTACCTTCAGTTCCTCTTCTTGAGGTTTCAGGTGTAATAAATTCATATTTCACAACTGTGTCTAAATTAAATCTACTTGTTTGTTCTCATTACTACTGTCCTAGACCAGGTCATCATCATTTCATGGATCTTTCTTGTTGTTTCTAAAACACAAATGTTCTCCCACTTCAGATGCCTTGTTTTAGAATAATTTAATTTTTTTGCCCAGTAACATAACCTGTATATCACAGGGGTCAGCAGTCTAATCAGAGTTGCTTTAATCTTAAAGCCTAAATTGAAATGCATATAATGTTCCATCTAACATTCAAGAAATTAAATTCTGCTCCATGTCTGCCCTCCTTCATTCTACTCCCATTATGTTTGAGAGTATTCAGAATGAAGTGTCTCTATAGATCCAAGTAAAATCTGGCTTGATCTTTCCTATGTCTCTCCAGCACACAAGCTCTCTGTGATAATGCTAATATCATGATATGTTTTAATGGCAAAGACAATTAGGTTGCTGTCTCTCTGTGTACATACATTAGTCAAGTGATGGAGTGATGGAGAAATTCTGGTTTCAACATAGAGATGGTAAATATCTCCATTCTCCAACTTAGTGAGATGCTTTGATAGCTTGATGTTGAAGTGACACTGCTTGTGACCTTAGTCTTACAAAAGTCTGAACATCAGCTTTTTTCCTCATAAATAAGTGTTCAAACAATAGAAAGATTAACTCATCCACATGTTCCACTAAGCCAAATTGGGCTGAATTTTATTTTAAAAATTGCTTTATAGTTTTCTGTTTTTTGTTTGTTTGTTTTTTGTTTTACCTTCCTTCTGATTAACAAGACGGAAAGTGCTGAGTTTGCTTTCTGCTTGTTAGGTTTGTGGAATAAATGGGTGGGTTTTAGTTTAAATTTTTAGTCCACTGATATCAAGCAAAATGCTCCAAAAAGAAATATCAAGAGAAGAGGATGTGAGTATACTGGAAAGCAATATTTGGAGAAACTCAGTGGTTTCCGAGTAATGAAGGTAGAGATTAAGTCTGTCCTGTACATAGGAGAAAAAAAAAAAATAAACATTTCCCCAGTCCGTTGAGAAACAATGAGATGCCTATGGTTTTGCTTAGGACCAGACCTCAGTCCAGCTTCTCAGCAGTGTGCCAGGATATGTGACAGAGAGACAGATATTCTGGATGGAAATCGCTTGTAGTATGTCTGGGCCTTGTCCCAAAGCGGAATGAATATTTAATTTGAAGCAATGGGAATTTGAAAGATTAAGCACGTAGAGATGCTGAGGATGTCAGTGGAAGCCTTGGGCCCAATGAGACTAAGGATTATGACACAAACCTTTAACAGCTTGAAACAGGGCTACAAGCCCAGACCCTAAACCTAGGAGGAGGGGAGATCATGCTTTCTATCATTATAGTAGGATGTGATCTCAGTCAGAGAGTAAACTGAATAATAGAAAACAAGTATTTATTCTGTATCTGAGTTTTGGACTCGGTCAGACGTTATAACATGTAGAGACTCATCAAGAATGGCTGAGTCTTTTGAACAGGAATGTTTCTGAACCAGTAATGGATTAAAACCCTTGGAACTCGAGTTCATTACCTTAGGAAAAAATGTAATTAAAGCTCTTGGAGAATTACTCCCAGTCGTCATTGCTGATTTCAGGTATATGAGAGGCCTATGAAGAGACTGAGCTTAAGAGAACATTGAAGATGATTTTTAACCTCAGATGTGTAGAAACTGCAGAAGGAAGAGAGTGCAAAATGTCAGGTTGTTGTAGTCACTGAGGAGATTAAGTTTTCTGATACTCTGTAGAATTCTTAGAAGGAAATGCATCAAAGCTGCCTTTTGAAGTCCCCTTTCTACTCTGAATTCTTAATAGCTCTGACCTTTTGTTGGAACAGAGAAACATTCAGTAGAACCAGCATAGTTCCTTCCAAGTAGCATTATTGAAAGTGCTAATTCATTCATTGATGACATTTTGCATATTAGTGGTCACTCTTGCTGTGTCTCCAGCAACTAGGTAAAGGGATCACAGTATAATGACAAATGGGAATATCTCCTCAATATTCCATTCAAAAGAAACTTGCTGTTAGAAGACAAGACTATAATAAGTCAGCAAGAGAGAATACTACCTGACTAGAGAAGGGGAGCATTTTCACATTACAAATAATTTGGAAAAGAAAAAATGAGCCACCCTTTAACTCACTCATGGACTTTCTGGTTTTGTACCTGTCTGGACCCAGTTGGAGCCCATTTTTTTTTCTCTTTAACGGACAGCTGAGATTAAGTTTTTTTAAATTAAGTCATAGAGACCCCACCTGGTGAAGGCAGTAACTGAGTACATAGTGGGAACCTCTGGTTGGCTTCCTAATGATGAAAAACTTGTTCAGGAGGCCAGCTCTCAATCTACAGGACACAGTCTGAATGATGCATGTTTGCTCTGAGGAGCACAGGACATAATCAAAAATTCTGATTGGAGATTAAATGCACATGTTCTGCCAAAGCGAAGTCCTCACACAGCAGGCTAATAATTAAAGATGACTGAGTGTCTTATCAGGACTCAGAGGAAATTATTTGATATGGTTTGACTGTGTCCCCACCAAATGTCATCTTGAATTGTAGCTTCCATAATTCCCACATGTTGTGGGAGGGATCTGGTAGGAGGTAATTGAATCATGGGGGTGAGATTTTCCCTTCCTGTCCTAGTGATAGTGAATAAGTCTCATGAGAGCTGATGGTTTTACAAATGGGAGTTCCCCTGCACAAGCTCTCTTGCCTGCTGCCATATAAGATGTGACTTTGCTCCTCATTTGCTTTCTGCCATGATTGTGAGGCCTCTACAGCCATCTGGAACTGTGAGTCAATTAAATCTCTTTTCTTATAAATTACCCAGTCTCAGGTATGTTTTTATTAGCAGTGTGAGAACAGATTAATACAGTAAATTTGTACCCAGAATGGGGCACTGCTGTAAAGATACCTGAAAATGTGGAAGCAGCTTTGGAACTGGGTAATGGGCAGAGGTTAGAACAGTTTGGAGGACTCAGAAGAAGACAGGAAGATGAGGGAAAGTTTGGAATTTCCTAGAGACTTGTTGAATGGCTTTGACCAAATGCTGCCCATCTCAGATGGAGATGAGGAATCGTTGGGAACTGTAATAATGGCAACTCTTGCTATATTTTAGCAAAGAGACTGAAAGATTTTGCGCCTGCTTTAGAGATCTGTGGAACTTTGAACTTCAGAGAGTTGATTTAGGGTATCAAGGATATCATTATGCAAGTTTGGAAAATTTGCAGCCTAATGATGCAATAGAAAAAAAACCCATTTTCTTAGGAGAAATTCAAGCCTGCTGCAGAAATTTGTATTACTAGTGAGAAGCCAAATGTTAATTGCCAAGACAATGGAGAAAACGTCTCCAGGGCATGTCAGAGACCTTCACAGCAGCCCCTCTAATCAAAGGCCTGGAGGCCTAGGAGGAAAATGGTTTTGTGGGCAGGGCCTCCCTGCTGTGTGCAGCCTAGGGACTTGGCCCTGTGTCACCCAACTGCTCCAGCCATGGCTAAAATGGACTAAGGTACAGCTCAGTCTGTAGCTTCAGAGGGTGGAAGCCCCAAGCCTTAAGCTTCCACATGGTATTGAGCCTGTGGGTACACAGAAGTCAAAAATTAAGGTTTGGGAACCTCTGCCCAGATTTCAGAGGATGTATGGAAACACTTGGATGTCCAGGAAGAAGTTTGCTGCAGGGGCAGTGTCTCATAGAGAACATGTTCTAGGGCAGCGCCGAAGGGAAATGTGGGGCTGGAGCCCCTACAGAGTCCCTGCTGGGGCACTGCCTACTGGAGCTGTGAGAAGACAGCCAGAGTCCTCCAGACCCCAGAATGGTAGAGCCACTGACACAGCTTTCATCATGCTCCTGGAAAAGCTACAAACACCCAACACCAACCCATGAAAGCAGCCAGGAGGCAGGCTGTACCCTGCAAAGCCACAGGGGCGAAGCTGCCCAAGGCTATGGGAACACACCTCTTGCATCAGCATATGAGACATGGCATCAAAGGAGATCATTTTGGAGCTTTAAGATTTGACTGTCCCACTGGATTTGCATGTAGCCTTTAGCCTCTTCATTTTGGCCAATTTCTCCCATTTGGAATGGGGACATTTACCCAATTCCTATATCTCCATTACGTCTAGGAAGTAACTAACTTGCTTTTGATTTTACAGGCTCATAGATGGAAGGGACTGGCATTGTCTCAGATGAAACTTTGGACTGTGGACTTTTGAGTTAATGCTGAAATGAGTTAAAACTTTGGGGGACTGTTGGGAAGGCATGATTGAATTTTAAATGTGAGGACATAAGATTTGGGAGGTGCCAGGGGCAGAATGATATGATATGGCTGTGTCTGCACCGAAATTTCATCTTGAATTGTAGCTCCCATAATCCCCATATGTCATGGGACCCAGTGGGAGGTAATTGAACCATGGGGGTGGGTTTTTTCTGTGCTGTTCTCATGATAGTGAATAAGTCTCGTGAGATCTCATGGTTTCATAAATGGGAGCTCTCCTGCACAAGTTCTCTTGCCTGTCACCATGTAAGATGTGACTTTGCTCCTCATTTGCCTTCTGCCATGATTGTGAAGCCTTTCTAGCCATGTGGAACTGTGAGTCAATTGAACCTCTTTCCTTTATAAATTACCCAATCTCGGGTATGTCTTTATTAGCAGATGAGAACAGACTACTACATTCTTCCTATTCTGCTATTCTATCTCTGGTTGCCTAAAAAAGTGAGGAGTGTGATATATTGGCATAGCATAATGATTAAGAGCATGGGCTCAGGACTGGGTGCGGTGGCTTACACACTTTGGGGGCCAAGGCAGGAGCTTCACTTGAGTGCAGGAGTTCAAAACCAGCTTGGCTGACAGAGTAAGACTCCGTCTCTAAAAATAAAAAAGGAGCATGGGCTATGGACACAGATCAGACTGTCTTCCTACTTCCTAGTGCTTACATGATTTTTCTTTGAAAAATCATGTAAAGTCTCTATGCCTTAGTTTCTTGTCTGGTATAAAAAAGAATAATATTATCTTTATCATATAGAAAAATAGTGTAACAATTAAATGGGATCACACATGGAAAAGGCTCAGAAGAGCACATGAGTACAAAGTGAACACTGACTATGATAGTATTAGTATCCTCCATTGCCAGCTCCACCCTGCATGCCACGTGAGCACATTGAATAATTTACCCTGTGAACAGCCTCAACTTTCCATCCCAGATGATGCTGTACAAGTAGGATATAGTTTCCTAAATAACTCATTTAATTAAGGAATATAGGTTACTTCTTCCACTTCAGGGTTAGGGGTGGGATAGAAAGCATTCATTTTAATTTTGAGGAAGTGTGGATTTTACTAGGGGATGAGCTGTCAAAATAACATTTTGAGACATGAATTCATTGTCCCCTCCTCAAGGAGGTTTCTTTCTCCCTTTCTCTCTTCCCCATTCAAACACAAAGAGACAGGCTACTTTCTTTTTTCTTTTTTTTTTTTGTCTTGAATTTTTATTTTAAGTTTAGGGATGCATGTACAGGATGTGCTGGTTTTTTACATAGGAAAAAGTGTGCCATGGTGGTTTGCTGTACAGATCATCCCTTCCCCAAGGAATTAAGCCCATCATCCATTAGCTATTCTTCCTGATGCTCTTTCCGCCCACTGATAGCCCCCAGTGTGTGTGTTGTTCCCCTCTCTGTGTCCATGTTTTCTCATTGTTCAGCTCCCACTTATGAGTGAGAACATGTGGTGTTTGGTTTTCTGTTCCTGCATTAGATTGCTGAAGATAACCGCTTCCAGCTCCATCCATGTCCCTGCAAAGGACGTGAACTCGTTCCTTTTTATGGTTGCATAGTATTCAATGGTGTACATATACCACATTTTTTTAATTCAGTCTATCATAGATGGGCGTTTGGGTTGATTCTGTGTCTTTGCTCTTGTAAATAGTGCTGCACTTAACATATGTGTGCATGTATCTTTGTAATAGAATGATTTATATTTTGGGGGGTACATACTCAGTAACAAAATTGCTGGGTCAGACGGTATTTCTGCTTTTAGATCTTTGAGGAATCGCCACACTGTCTTCCACAGTATTTGAACTGATTTACACTCCCACCAACAGTGTAAAAACGTTCTTTTTTCTCCGCAACCTCACCAGCATCCAGACAGGCTACTTTCTTGCCCAAGGGAGAGTGTATGGTGGGATGTTAATTCCCAAAATAAATGATCTAAGTAGATCTAAGTTTTCTCTCATAGATGCTTCTGAGATAAATCACAAAAGAAAAGTATTTAGAGTTATAGTGTGTGCTTTAGAAGGTGAATTGTGTGTGAAGCTTCCCAACTAAACAAGAAAGGAAGTTTCCCCAGGACGGGAAGGGCCTGAGACAGGAAGATTTCAGGAGCCAAAAAAGCCCGAGCTTGGCCCCGGTCAATCACGAGGAAGCTGTAAGACCCTGGAGGAAAAAGGTTTTATGGTGAAGCTAGATAGAATCTGAGTGTGTCATAGAATGTGACAATGAATCCACCAAGGACATAGCAAGATCTGAGAAACGGTTTTATGCTATGGCTATACAGAAGGACTTAAAGGACTATAGAGTGAATATTTCAGGCCTCCAGCATGACCTAGAAGCATGAGGATGCCACTGTACCTGATGAAATGCTGTGGACCTAGGTAGCAGGCATCTCAAAAATCATGTATAAAACAGTAACTAAAGACTAGAGGAACTCTAGTATCTGCATATCCTTCTATACGTAGATGCCCACGTCTGCTCCTACTACAGATGTAGACTCCGGAAATTATCATTGGTGAGGGCCCAAGAAATGAAGTCTGGAGATGTAGGGAGGGATCTCACAAAGAAGACAAACGTTTGGCTTTCTGACATCTCGATAGAATGAGAGCTAAGAGTCTGAAATTAATTTGAGTTGTACAAATAAAATAAAATGTTTGGAATGAGAGTGATACTTATTTAAAAAACAACAACAGGTTTTCAATGTACTTAGAAAAAAGAATTTTAGAGAATAACTTCTGCCTTCCACATAGATCACCCCTTACACTTTCCAGGTAAAATGCTCCCTGGATTTACAAAGTCTCAAACAATTGAATTTTAGTTTGCAGTCTTTGCTTTTCATTTGCAGAACTAATGGCTTGGTTAACTGATTTTACCACAAAAGAACGTTTTGCTCCAAGGGTATAGACAAGTCTCTCCTCTTTCAAATAATCAAACCAAACTAGAAACTTCTGACAGCTTTGAAAAAAATATTTTGATGTTTATTTTTTCCACTAAATCATCAGACATTTTGGGATCAAGATTCCATTAACACACAAGCTCCAAAAGTAGTACTTCTTGTAAAAAGAAAGATTTTCTTAACTATGAGGCTTGGGCATGAAAGCTAGATCTGAAGACAATGGCAACAGCATGTCTTCTTGCCTCTTTCACATCTCCTTTTATGGTCTGTAATCTCTGGTACATTAGTAATCTCTGCCAAGTCATTCAAAAGAATGCTCCATCCAACTTTTATTTAGCAATTCCATCTCTGTAAACTTCTCTTCACATCCTAGCCATGCTAAACACATTAAAACATATCTTCAGTAGAGCTATCTCCTTTACCCACAACTTTCCATATCTGTGCCTACTACCATTGTTCTGTATCAGCAAGACCTCTTTTCCTTCTTTAAGAACCTATGCAAGTCTTCATTTTCCTCAGATAAATGTGTTGCCTGGTCTTTTGGATTCCCATAAAACTTCCGAGTGACTTCATGATAGCACTTACTGAAGTAACTATGATTACTTATGTGTCTGTCTCTCTCAATAAACCATAAACTTCTTAAGGAAAAAAGCATGATCTATTTTTCTTTGACTCTTCAAAGGTTACACAGTGCTTAATGTAAGATAGGGATGTTCACTGTCGATGAATAAATAGCTGCATGAACTGGTACACACGTTATAATCTACTGCCCAATTATTTTGAAGCAATTGTATTAGCCCAAGTTTTTGTATATTTGAAAGCTCCACGAGAAATGGGTCACAGAAATATTCATTATGTTGCATTCCAACTTATATATATATATATTTTTTTTTTTTTTTT